>NW_006238930.1:3483920-3512354 GCF_000226075.1 Solanum tuberosum | reverse complement strand
TAATTTTGCATTATTTTTTATGTCCACGTGGGCAAATATATATGTTTAAAATACGGTATTAAATAGTCTAGGGAGGTAATAGGTCCTTATGAAAGTTTAGTATCGCAACAGCAAATCCGACCAAAGTTGGGGTATTTTTCAGGCCCTTATCCCAATATTTAATCTAAATAATCAAATCATTAATTCGAAACCGAGCTTAAGAAAACCTATTCAATCCGGCTTATTTGGAACAAATTTCGATCGTAGTTCTTTTGTTAAAAAATAAAAAATACAAACCAAAGTTTTCATATTCAATCCGAACGCCCACCCTAACCTCTCCTTGATTATGGTCCTTGTTATAAGTGTCATAGTTCATATTTTCGTTTGAGATTTAAGTTTTGTGAACTAACAGCACAAGATTAAGTTGATATACAGTAGCAGCAAGCAACTCTTTATTATATTAAGTGCATAATGTAGTATCCTAAAAATGACTTCTTAGTTCTTTCTCTACTAACAGCAAGTTCAAGCAAGAAGGATGACTTCTTTCTCTACTAGCAGCCAACTTTGATGGACTCAAGAGGCAAGTTTCATCAATATAATGTACAAGATACATAATCCATGTAGCCACAGAACGTTCAATTATTCAATCGAACAAGTAAAAGCACACATTGAAAATTTGCTTAGAGGACAGCTAGCGCGCATAAAAGACACTTACATGATTCAGTCTAGTGATCGATGATGTTGTAGATAGAAGTGATATAAATGGACAGACTGATCGACTATGCTTTTCAAGTAGAATACATTAGCGTGTTTGTGAAAGTTGGTCGACGATTCCCCTGAATACATACTATATATTGAGAGAGACTTGAAGAAAACCTTATATATGCAACAATAACCAATAGAGTAAAATACAAACAGAAGCTGCAGCACTCATTCTCCCACTTGGCAGACTTGAGCTGCAATACCCGATGGCCTTAAACTCTCATAATTCACAGCCACCGAAACATCCTGCTTAATTTCAGAAACAGCAAAACCTTCTTTTCTGCATATACATATACTACATGTTAGAATCAATTCTATATGAACACGTATCGTCTATTAGATCATCTAACATAAAAAATTCTTTACATTTCCTACTAACAAGATTACAAAGTCTCCTAACAAACATTCAACATGAACTCTCCAACTGAACTATTTCTTAATTTTTCTTTTGTGGTACATCTGTTTTTTGTTTAGTTTCAGTTAGATCTGGTTCTAGTTTCCAAGATATGTAATTCAAACACATATCATGTCACCACAAGACAAATTGTTCTCTGAATCTGATCACATTTTTTCCTACATTGACAGACAAGTCTAGAACCAAACTAAAAAGGAACTCCTGACAAATAAGTAAGTAATTAGTAAATAACAACAACAAATTACGCAGTATAGTCCAACAAATGGTGACTTCCTTGGCAGGTAGAGAGATTGTTTCCCATAGACCCTCGGCACAAGGAAAGCATAAACACAACATTTATGACAGTAATAGTAAGAAAATAGAGGCATACGAGACAATAAGTTGTAAAAACAACAACGACTAGACCTTAACTCCAAAATGCTTGTAGCACAAAAGGAAGAATTATTAGTAGTTGAGGGGATATATATATATATATACCCTGGTTTCTTGCTGATAAGGGTTAGGTTGTCCATATGCATAGTCATTCCTGGGCGTTTGTGTTGGTGCTGCACTGCTATTAGCCTTCTTGTCATCTCTAGCCTTAGCAAATATGACAGTGAATCCATCTGCCGAGGCTGGATTATTTACATCCCACTCCCCGAATTTCGGCAATGGCCGACCTTTCTCTTGCTGGAAATTGCCAATGTCAAAAACAGAGTTTTAAATAACATGTTAAAGTTATAGAAATGGCATAACAGGTTTTGTCTTTTTTCCCTTAAACTAATTGTGATATAGTCAAACAACTCTAACATGTGTTTTTCTTCCAATCTTTATGTTTTGAATGAACAATCAATAAAACACCTTTGTTAAACCGAAATGTGAAAGGGATTACCAACTAACCTTGCTATAAAAATCAAGCAAAAAATACATAAAAACTTGTTGGTGAATCAAATGCAGCAAACCAATTGAAAATAATGAAAAGGTTGGTCGTAGCCATAAGCCATGCCATATATGAACAAAACAATCATTTTTTTCCTAACGTCTAATTCATTAAAAGAGAAATGTGAGGGGCCGGGGTTTTGGATTTTTACAAATTCTTGATTCTCATTATATTCCAATAGCATAAATTCAAGAACTTTCATAAGGAATTCATGATTAAAAACTGGAAAAGAATGGTAGAGAGAGAAACTTACAGAATTCATGAATATGATAATTTTTGCGTAATTTAATTGATGAAAGGAAGAAGAAAACCAAAAGAGAGAGAGAGAGGGGGGATGATCAGAACGAGTCTTGAGGGAGAGGACAATTAAAGGAGTGGAAAATCAATTTGCAAATTAGTTGTTGCACCCATGACACCCCCATTTTTTAATTGAATAATAATTTAGTCTAACAAATCCTAAAAGTCAAATGCCCCCACAAACATCATTCTCTCTGTCTTGTTTGAAAATTCCAATCTTTTTTTTAAAGAAAAAAAAAAATTGTGGCCAAAAAGATAGAAATCCAAATTGAAATATCATGAAAAAAAAACAAAATGAAAGTATTGGACTACTTATTTGGACGGCATGGAAAATTTAAAATTAGTACGTATCATTTAGGGGTGTCGATTATAGCCAAAAAAAAATATAACTTGTTCAACTTGTTTTGATTTGGACGGCTTTAGCAGGATATATATTGTGTAATTAATTATTTTAGTTATAATTTAAGTTATAGATTGTTTGGTCAGGCTTATAGGAAACAAAAAGTGTTTTTTAGATGTTTATTTTAGAAAATTTAGGTGCGACCAAGCTTTAAAAGGAAAAATGAAGTGTTTTTGAATAGCCGCATAAACGATATTTCAAAAGCAACAACAATAGCCTAACACAAATTATTGGTCAAATAATGTTAAAATTATTTTTCAGAATTATTAGCCAAATATATTTTGTAGCTCACCAACAATTCATTTTTATTTTTTGAAAAAATACAATTTAATGAAAAAATCCTGTCAAAATAAGCAGATGCAAAAGCGGTAAAAGCTTTTATTAATTTGATTTGGTGATTAAAAAATTTTATAAAAGTAAAACAGATAAATAAAAATAAAGTTTTTATCAGTGAACGTGATTTAAGATTACAATTCATTATTTAGCTTAAATCGATATGTTCATCTTTATCCAAACAAATATTGGACGGTTTATGATCAAACTTATTTATTGAGTTGACATGTCCAACGTCGGCCATTCATTAATCATTAAAATAATAAATTTACTTTCTTATGAATGCGACGGCATCTTAAGAATTTTATTTTATGATCAAGTGGTCTCAAGAAATGTTCTGCAAACCAAAAACTTAATTTTTTGAATATTTTTGTTGTGCTTTTTCTTTTTCAAATCTTGTGAATGTCCCTTCAATTATTTTTTCTTCCTTTTTGCGAAAAGACGCTTTCCAATCACGTTAGACAATCTTTAAAAAAACAACAAAAAAAGCTAAAATCCTTTGGTCAACCTATATTTTGGTAATATAACTCAGAAAAATGAGATTTGGGCTCCGGTGGAATAGTTGGAATTCCTCCATTTTTATTCAAATTTTTCGAGTTCTAGCTCTCTGATTAGTTAGACTCTACTAATTAGAAATGGGTTTGAATTCAAATTAGTCGGACTCCAACATAGATACGTTTCATTTACCATATCCAGTTAATTGACTTGGAAAAAACTAATAAAGGGGCGCTACTAACTATATATCATTCACAAGGGTTATTGTCACATACTGGTCAAATACAAGACAGAAAGCAAATTTTGGAAATAGTATAAGATAATGTTGTTTGAATAAGCGTGGGTGCACGAACACTCCATTGCTACCTCTATAAATTATGATGAAACTACAACACCATACTTCCATTATTAGCTACTCTGTTTTCTTCTACGTTAATTATTTTCCCTTTAGAAGATCACATACAAAAATATCACGAAAGTGAAAATGTCAGACGATTCAGGGCTCCGTGATCAACTACTGGAGAAGAATGAAATCTCAGATAGTTACTATCATGTTGATCAACAGAGTGATTCAATGATGGTGGAAGAACAAAACAATGACAATTCAGAGAACGATTCTCTGCAAACCAAACATTCCAAGTATGTCTATTATAATTCCCTAATCTTTAAACTAGAATTAATTGAAAGGTCCATCGACTATATCTTAAACTTGTCAGTAATGAAACACTTGCACTATATAATATTCCAATTGAGCACCTGAACACATGATCAGGTTTTTCAAGTGCTCTAATAGACCAATTTTATTATATGTATGTAGTTCAAATGTCTAAACAAAAATTTTACTAACAAATTTAAGGGCTTATCATCGATGTATTCAACCTAATTGAAATGATGAGTATTAAATGTTCTGTATCTTATATTAATGACAGAGGTAGCCCTGTTGACACGGGAACCGCATGGGTTTACAGAGATGAAAACGGAAAACACTTGTTCGAAAAGCAATTAAGCGAAGACGACATTACTGGCGATCACTTAGAGATACCCAGGAGATTGGCGCATTATATACAGAGTTTGAAATTACAACGTCGTGTTGATGTTGGAGAAAAAACACGGAAAGTCAATTTGGTAGGAGAAAATGAATGTTATTACTTCACTGGACAATGGAAGGATTTCGTAAAGGAAAATCAATTGAAAGCTAATAAGGATTTGGTACTTCTTGAGATTTCTCAGCAATTGGGCCCTCGAATCGGATACACTTGTGACCAAAAAGCTATTGACATGAATAATCCTCTACTCCTCAGACGTTTGTCTAGAGCTGATGTAAAAGCCCTATATATAAAAAAGTTGAGTGAACGATATTCGTTTAGTCGTGGTGGTACAGGATTAATAGAGATAGAACCAGTTGTTGAGATGAAATTATGTTCGCAAATTGTGTACAGATATGGTGGCCGTACTAATGGTGTAATGTTCATAGAGCTACCAAAGAAAGACGTGGAAGAGAATTTGGGTCGCGATCTTCCTCTTCCTGCAGCAGGCGGAGAAATTGCCCTGCCTTTATTTGATCCTGTGGGGAACAATTCGGTAGAGATGAAATTATTGCATACTGAGATGGGTGATCAATACCATCTTGGAGGGGGATGGGAAGTGTATGCTGCAAAACATGGTTTATTGATTTCAGATACAATTTTTCTTGACAAGGTAACCGTGCAGGTTGGCAATGATCATGATCAGCTGAATACTGCACAGTTTTCGTGTCACTATGAAATCACTTACCAGAGACGAAGACGAGGAGGCACTAAAGATCAGAGTGGACCAGCAGCACCTGCTAATTTTGCTAAAGATGTAGTTCGTGTTACCAAAATAAGTGAGTCGTCAGAATATGAAGGTGATTCATCCTGGCTCCAATACTGCACTCCATAGTTATAGATGAAATTTTAACCTAAAATGTACGCACCTTTAACCTCATGAGACCCGATAAGTTGTCCATTCCCCTGTCGTGAACTCCATTTCATTATTGATACTTAGTTCTACATTCAACAATAGTGCATTATATTGCCAAACTTAGTTCATAAAAGTCTCAACACATTCTAAAGGAAATTTCATATAAATTGAAACACATATGAATATAATTCAAACAAAGTATGTCTATGCAGAAGAAAAACAATGTGGTACTACGAAGTTGAAATTAAACAAGTGCTAGTAGACAAAGTGAAAGGAAAAGAAGTAGTTGAAAGATTGGGAATGAGAATGGTGCATGAGAAGTAGGTATGACATCCTGGACCATAACCCTTAGGATCATTCGTTGTCCTCGCTCACAGTGTCCTGCTGCTCCACTTATGAAATAATAATAGCCAGAATGCTCCAATGTGAACACGGTGTTCCCACTGTTGGAAAACAAATGGGGCTGTGTTGAGTTGCATTTGTTGTAATCTTTATCCGTCACCTCCATCACTGAATCCTTCTTGTATTTGAAACCTAAATCCATCACCAAATTAAACATGACTTGATGCATCCTACTTCTACACAATAACAAAAATATATGCTTACGGATAGTGTCGCCGATTTTGAATCTCATAGCGGAAGCCCAGTTGTTGTAAAAAATGGTGTCATTTTGGAGAGGAACTGTCCAACCAGTAGTATCACCAACTTGGAATTCCATGGATGATGAGGCACTCACTAATTGAAGAGAAGACGCAATACTCATTATAACTAAAATTGAGATCAACACGTTACCAAAACACGTCAAAGCCATGATATAGATAGATTAAGAGACCAAAGTAATTAAGTTTGGGAAGCTGCTACAGATAATGAGAAACTGAACTTAGAAGTAACAGTTTAATTTAGTGTTTAGTGCGTCTAGGGAGGGGAACAGTTATTTGAATCATCAGTTATTAATAGAAGAATACGTGCACATAACAATTAACGTGGGCCGTGTGGCAGGGAAAATGGAGAACATGGTTGCCTTATTTTTTTTACAATTATGGTTTTTTAAAAATAAAATCATGTTTAACAAATTTTAATGAAAAATTCAATTAAATAGAGATTGGGTTAAAAAATCAATTAAATTGAGTGAACATCTCTCGTTCTATCCCAAATAGTAATTTGTCCACTATATATCTATGTTCTGTTTTGCCTCTCAAGTGTATACAGAAAAGTTCTAAGATACCGAGGTATAGCAAATTAAAATCAACATATATATTGGTAATATTATCTTGCTCAATTTTAAATGGGTTGAATTATGGTTTATTTGTAGACTTAACCTAACAAATATTGTACGTTTCAAACAAATTAATCAAATAATGTAACTCAACTGATTACTTAACTACACATCATTTATTATTATATTGTCTTATTTTTCTACTATTTCAAAAAATATCAAAATTCCTTCTTTTTCACCCATCATCCCCTTTTCCGGATACATTAATTTGAAATCTCATATCCATGATTTTCCTTCTTCTTTTTTCACGCCACAAATCTCTCCATAATTACATCAATTAATCTATTTTTGAATTTCAAATCTTTTGTCTTTTCAATTAATGATTTCAAATTATTCAAGAAGTAGATTTCTTTCCATCACTTCAATTTTCGATTTTTTTAATTATTTTTTTTCATCTTAAAAAAAAAACAAATCATCTCCGCCCCCTGCCCCCATTGAAATCTTATTGAAACTTTGCAGTTTTAGTTAATCATATTGTCGTTGAAAAATTTTCTTGAAAAATATTTATGTTCTTTTAATGTATCTACCATTGAAAAACGTCCAAAAAAATTGGATCTGCCATTACACTTCTGTCACTATCAAAAATACAAATTTTTAATGTATCTCGTTCATTTTGATTCTTAAATTAGTATTTGTTAGTGTTATCATTGATCTGATACATCACTGCAACAATAGCCTTTGTTTTATGCAATGTAACATGTTCATATTTAAGGTATTGATACATAACTCTAATGTTATTGAATCTTCGATTAGTGTTTATCATGTTTAATATAAATGTACGTGATACATAAACTTTGTGTTATGTATCACACACAAAATATAAGCTATTTTGGAACAATTACATGTTTAATGTATTTTTTTTTTTAATTTTAAAATATAGTATTTCTCAAACAAAATAAGATACATAAATAATAATGGATCATGCACTATTTTTTTAGGTATAAGACGTAAATTCAAATTTATACTAAATTGATACATTGTTATTTAAATTAGTTTTTATGTTTTATGTTTATTTTGTATTTTTACTAATAGTTCGAATGTATGTATCAAATTATAAATTTCGTAGTTGGTCATTTGTTTGTTACATTCATAATATTGTTTTATGTATAAAAATCAAAACATTATACTGATACACAAAATATAGATCATATTAACTGCTAAAACAACTAATTAATATGACACTTATGTATCAAAATCACAACACTTTACTGATACACAAAAAATAAACCATTCATAATTCATCTCGCTTACCCTTTCACAACACTTCTACGATGTATCTGATTTCAAGTTTTACCTAATCTCATCGATCTCCAACTCAACTGAAATGGCGACTTTGCGATTCATAAATGAAATCGATTGTCCAACAACAATCCATCATTTTTGTAACCTTCATAACTCATCTCGCTTACTTTAATTTCGGAATCTCTAAAACAATCGATATATATTCATATTGTATCAGCCAACTTTGTCGAGTAATTTGAATTCTTCACAATTTGGGCTGCAATGGCGGCTGGAGATGATGGAAATTTGAATTCTGAAAGATGTGAATCTGTTACAGATTGGAATGGATTGATAACAATCACTTATGGTTGAATCGTGGGATTTAGAATCAATTTTAGGGTAATTCTCCTAATAAAGCACAACAACCAACTATTTTCCTTAATAGGTGCAACTGAGCTTTAGCAATGTATCACACATAATGTATCCGGATGACTTTTATTTTAAGGGATTTTGTAAAATAGAAAAAAGTAGGGATATGATGTAATTTAGATTTTTACACTATGGGATTTAGATATGTTATACTTAAAATAATAAAACTTAAATTTTGAGATTGAAAATTATGTAAATTTAGAAGAACTTAAGCTAATAATTTAAGAATAATATATTAGTTTTCACTTCTTCTTTTTTCAAAAAATTAAAATAAAAGAATTAAAGAAAGAATTATCTGGTCATGATGGACCTGTTGGATTATTACAATTAAGCTATTTTGATTCAATTAAATTTTTTTGAGGATAGAATCACAGGATATTTATTAATTTGGCCTAATTTAACCATTTGCTACCTGTATTTTCAACTTTCCAATAGAAGTCTATTTTTTTTAATTCATCCACAACTGTGACCCAATATGAAAATTGTAAACTATTTGTATAGTGTAAAAATTAATGAGTAATACAGTAAAAAGAATAGAATAAGTGTAAAGGTAAATAACGGAACACGAAAATTGAACAAAAGGTGCAGTAAGAAAAAAATTAGCACCAAATAAATATAAAAATGGCTTATAGTAAAATATATTTATATAATTAGTCAATTGAATTCATTATTTGATTCAGAACTAAGAAACATTTTCATTGATAACTCCAAAGAGAAGACTGGACTGAAAATTAGAAATTATATTTGGGGTGGATATGTAGATAACCAAACTTGTAATTAAAAACTATTGGCGTCTATTTGTAAGTTCCAGAAGTTATAAACTAATTATAACAACCTCCACCCTCCCGTACCTATCAAGCAGTCCATTAATTATATACCGTGTGTCAAAATTTCGTGAACTGAACATAAAAGTTCTAAGTTATTTACAATAAAATTTGAACATTTTAAAAATATATAAATTTTATTAATTAACAATTTAAAATATTATAAAAAGAAATTTCTATCAAAGAAAAACTTAATAATTATATGTCTCTATCACATAAATTGAAATGAAAGAACTAATTGATTATATGTGCACCAATTAGGGGTGTACATGGTCGGGTTGATTCGGGTTTTTCAAATATCAAATCAAATCATTTGTATAGGATTTTTAAATTTATAAATCAAACCAAACCAATAAAACTCGGATTTTTCAACCTCGGGTTTTTTCGGGTTGTTTCAGATTTTTTCGATAAAGTATTCATTCAAACATATAATTTACTTGTACTTCAAATATTTCTTTAGTCCTATCAAAATACAACTATCTAAGATGTTTCTTAAAAATATAACACAATATGATATGATTAATGACACTAAAATATCCAACAAAAATAATAATAATGAAATCGCGTAAAACAAATATTGCAAATTAACAAGTCATAATGAAAATGATCATAATTTAAAAGTACTAAATCATGCCAAAATTAAGTTTAATAAGTATTAGTTACATGACTAAATATTAAAGAAAATTAAAATTAGATTATGTATTTTAATTGTCTAAACCAATGTAAAACTAAAGAACAAATATTCAATATTATTGTCATTCTTAGTGTTGAATTCATTTTCTTTTTGCATTAGTATTAATTTGATTTTGATTTAAGCTTTATTATAATTACTAACATCTGTGGACTATAATCTTTATTGACTCATTCATAATTTAAAGTTTCAAACTTGAAATAATATATTAAAAGATAAAAACTATGGAAAAGTATAAGAAATATTTAAAAATTATATCAAAGTAAATATTTTTATGTATAAAATAAAATTTTAAAATTATATATATAAATTCAGGTTGATTTTTTTTAGTTAAAACCAAACCAACCCAAATATAGTCGGATTTTTTTTTCGAAACCAAATCAAGTCAAACCAAACTACTAGTCGAGTTTTTTTTCCGAGTTGACTCAATTTGCGATTTGGTTCGATTTTGTACCCTCCTAGCACCAATGATTAGATACACGACTATTTAAACTAGTTCTTCATTAGACGTGAACCTCATAAATTTGGAAAGTTAGATGTGGTTTTCCACGATGGATCACCTAAGTCGATAGCACACTAAATTTTGTTCATCTAACTTCAACTAACTAATGTAAATCTCAGCATTGATTTGAAAAACAAAAATTGCTATTTTGCCAGCCTATTAAATACCCAACCAATAACGGTCCATTCTCCCAGCTGTGCCGAATGCCCATACATGTGAATTAATAGACTCGAAACCCATCGTGTGTAACACTCCAAGATTCAATCTTTAGATCTATACGCTTCTTTTTATATATACTTTATAATCTTGTTTTCTTGCCAAACTACTGTTTCTGCCATTCAAACATGGAGTCTTGCATCTACCATCAGCTCAAATCCCAGCCTGTATGGCTTCTTTTGCTTCTTTCTTTAGGTTTCTTGAAAGTCTTGTGCTTTTCAGTCATCTTTCTCAAATGGGTCTATGTCAATTTCCTCAGACCTGCTAAGAATCTTAAGAAATATGGGTCATGGGCACTTGTTACTGGACCTACAGATGGTATTGGGAAGGGCTTTGCTTTTGAATTAGCTCGAAAAGGGCTTAATTTGGTTCTTGTGGGTCGTAACCCTGATAAACTTAAGGATGTTTCTGAATCGATTAATGCTAAATATGGACAGACCCAGATCAAAACAGTGGTCGTTGATTTCTCTGGTGATTTGGATGAAGGGGTTAAGAAGATTAAGGAGACAATTGAAGGATTAGATATTGGGGTTTTGATTAACAACGTTGGGGTTTCGTATCCTTATGCTAGATTTTTCCATGAAGTGGATGATAAGCTGTTGGCTGATTTGATTAAAGTTAATGTGGAAGGGACTACAAAGGTTACTCAAGCTGTTTTGCCTGGTATGATTCAGAGGAAAAGAGGAGCAATTGTTAATATTGGTTCTGGTGCGGCTATTGTTATCCCCGCTGATCCTCTGTATGCTGTTTATGCCGCTACTAAAGCGTAAGTTGAACACTCTCTATATCTGCATTCTCTTTCTATAATTTATAGGAATTTGGTTTTTGAGTTCCTTTTGGATTGACTGATAGCAAATGATTGCACCTTAGGTTGAAACTTAATAGATATACATAAGTTGATAAGACATTGAAGCCTACTAGAAATTTGTAGAAAATCTTACATGTAAACTATATGCTGATATTCCTAAAGTACACATGTAAACTTAAATTTTTGTGCAAACGGATGGATTTCCAAACACTGAATTTGAGTGGAGATCTGATTGCTAATCGAAACGTCCTCATCTCAGAGATTGGATGACATGAGAATCTTGATGTCCTCTATTTTTTTTAAAAGAGATCAACCTGTTCCTGGGTGAAGATTCATAAATATATCATCAGGTGAAATGCCTTTAAGCTAATTTGAGGCATTGGTGATAGTTTTACATTACCGTTGGTTCCGTGTTTTGAACAATGACAATGCTTTAGACTTCAGGATGATTTGTATGTTTAAGCATGAAATAGTAGCTATTCCCTAATATTCTTTAGTACTGCATTGAACTTTTTGGATCTATTTTTCAGATACATTGATCAGTTCTCCAGATGCCTCTATGTAGAGTACAAGAAGAGTGGAATTGATGTGCAATGCCAGGTATATGTTATGCCCTTGGCTTTACTGGTTTTTAATAAGTTCTCTAGATGCATCATATGATGATCATTTGTACTTACTGGCTTTTAATCCCATTTTTCTTGTCAATTTTGAAAGTTATAATCATATTCTTTTTATGCTGGCGTACAAGTCCCATCTGATATTCCCTATTGTCTTATGTCCTATGGATTCTTCTGTCTTTTGCTTGTTGATATATTTATTGTACAACACGGAACACATTTTAGGAGCATACAAATAGTCTTGTATAAAATCTTAAAATTGGCACACTATTGGATGTTTGGTTGTAGAGTTCAATAGTTCACTATGGCTAGTTGTTTGTTATGGACAAACATGTGAGGCTAATATAGGAGAAGTGTAGGTTGGGGGGACATTGAATTTCTGAATAGATGATATGTATAAATTAAAATTTTACTTTTTCAACTTTCCCTTTTATTATTAAACATTTGGAGTGATTTTTTGTAGTGAATGAATTTGTCTGTTGGCATGTAGTTCAACTTCATGAACAAAATGCATTGAATAAGATCTTGATAAAGTTGGAGGACATCCTCCGTTACATTTTCTTTTTAATTTTCCACTGATGCGACATCATTCGTGGTTTTCCAAATATAGGTGCCGTTGTATGTGGCAACAAAAATGGCGTCAATCAAAAGATCTTCATTTTTTGTTCCCTCGACTGATGGTTATGCTCGGGCTGCCCTGCGATGGATTGGTCATGAGCCAAGGTGCACACCTTACTGGCCCCATTCTCTTCTGTGGGGTTTGCTATATTCATCACCAGAATCAATGGTTGATGCTTGGCGTCTGAAGTTCTGCATTGGAATTCGAAGGAGAGGGCAGCTGAAGGATTCCAGGAAGAACGAATAGAAAGCATTGCCTTTACCTCATTCGATATCTTAAATTCTGCTAAGTAGACAATTACTTTCTGTCTCTATTTCCAATTGGGTAATGCAACAAGAAGCTTGATTTTGTTCTTACTCATTAAACAAGGCCTAGTGTTATTTTTGCATTTTTAGTTGTATGCTGATTGAATCAAGAGCAGTCTAAAAGATATTGGAACTCTCAATTCTACACTGTCTAGCCAAAAGAACCATTTCCAGGGCAAGTGAAAACATTGGCTAAATTATTACAGTGATACATTCTCAGCCATGTTCTCCATCTAAACAGAAGTTCAAAAGAAAGTTTTAACGAAATATTTAATCAACTGATGCACAGGTCCATGAACTTTGTCAAAGAAATATAAAATTCATTTCTAGCAGGAAAAACTAATTAAAGCTTTCAAATTAGTCTTCAATCTAAACCTGTTGACTGAAAGTGCACAGACAGATTAAGCAAAGCATGCTAGTTCATAAAATTCATGCAAATCTTATCATTGAATTTCAACATCTCTATCAGTATCTACCAGTTGAGCCTCTTGATCACTCTTGCCATTTCTATTCTTGAAAGAGTTCTCGCTAAACATACGAACAAACATGCTTTTTGACCTGGGAATTCTCTGAGTTCCATCATCTTCTGATTTTCTACTATCACCATTCTTCTTGACAAGTTCTTCTAAGATAATCTTGATGCTACTCTCAAAGCGGCGCTTGAATGTTGGAAATCTTGATATAGATTTGGTGATGCCTCGTAGCCTTAATGAAAAAATCAGGAGGAGTTAATACAAAAATCAGAATGCCATGAGTGGTAAAAACACGGGAAAACAAGGTTTATCACCTTCGAGCCAACGCCTCAAGCTCAGCTCGCCTCAGTTCAGATTCAGGTGGTGATCCAATATTTAAATCCCTCAACCTCTCAGGATCACCACTCAACAAAACCAATTTGCCAAGGTACTCCTCGTCGCTGTCAGAAAGATTTGCGGCTTTGATCTGGTCTTTGATGATCAAGAGTGGATTGAAAAACCACTCAGAGAAGGTATCTCTGGGCCTGTTCGTGCTAGTTAATTCAGTGCCGTCATCATCTGCATTAAATGAAGGTTTGCATGATCAGTCTCTTTCTATAATCCCAATTTTAACTAAACGGTCAAAGTTGCATATTTGACTTACTTAACAAAATACCAGCACTGTTGGCTTTTGCAGAACGTATAAGGGTGTGAAGGATGCAATAGGCAGGCAAACCAATGCTAATGACTTGACCACTGTCTTTACTAGATTTGGCATCTTCAATGTCTTTTTGTGTAATTACTCCTTGAGATACCATGATTTCGCCATGATATTGACAGCCCTTGAATAAGCCATCAAGAAGCTACAGTAGTAATATATGTTGAGCGCAAATTAGCACCAAAATTCACAGCCACAATGGTGAAGCATCAAAAAAGCAAATAACTTCAAGTATACCTCGAGGGGTATCAACTCAAGTATGGGGACATTGATGGCGTTTGTACTAGATGGTGGATTTTTGAAAGAATCAGGCCTTGATAAAGAATCTGCACGAGAGTTGGTCCTTGATGCAGTCTTCTTTCTGTACTGAGGCCTGTATGAATACCACAGATATATGGAAACTATCAAAATTATTTGAAATTAAATATAGTTTTGTCAATTATCACAGTCCTGGAGGTCTAAAGGTTGTAGTTATCAGAACCTAGGAAAGCAGGACCCTTCTGGCATGTCCAGCACATCATTGCTATATTCATCATATAAGGACAAGGAAGCAACGATATAGCAAAGCCCTGACCAAAGAGAACACTCCTGAAGTAGAAGGCATTGGTAAAACTTTAGCAGTTCCAGAAATGTATAAAACACAAGAGGCAATTTTGAGATCATTGAAGTAAGGAGTTGGAGAAGAAAGGAACAAAACCTGATATACAACTACTCCTGCATAAGCGCCTAGAGGGACACTTGCTAATATTGATCCAAAGAATGCAGCAATAACAGCCATTGGCCAGAGTAAGATAGCAAGGCCAGCAAATGGCACACAGATTGTCTCAAGAAAAGGCCCTTCTCGGCCTATACAATCATGAAATAAACGACGCCACCCTTTGTAAAGCATGTAAGGGAATTTGCAAGCAGCAATTAGCATGATCATTGGAATGTCAACCACGAGTCCTAGTTCCACAGCTATTAGCGCCAAAGGAATATAAAGCACCCTGCAATAGATTGCATTGTAGCTTCTGAGAAAAACGAAAATCTCTCATGAAGAATTTATACCCAGCCAAACCCCCAACATATGCTTGCAGATAAACAGCATAAGTTGAATCCATGAGAATCGAAGAACATTTTTGTTAAGGAAAACAGCAAACATTTTAAAATGTCGTAAGTGCAAAGACCTACAACATGCAACTTTAGACTAAAAGAATTGTACCAAAGTACTGAACATTTCCAAAAACAAATGCATCTGTGTTTCTGTTTGTCACAAGAAGGAGATTAAGACTTACTGACAAGTAGGGTAACATATAGTATACCATTATTTCTGTTGACATAAGAATAAGGAGATTTGACTGGCTGACAAGTAGAATAACATCTTGACCTCATCCTGGTTGTCCTAAGATGGTTAGAAAACTGAGGGGTTGATGGTTTTATTTTTGTCAGAATTAAGAGAAACTAAATTAAGTGTTTTAAGGTTTTGTATGACCTAACTTGACGCTTCACTGATTTTCAGAAAAATCATTGACAGTGTTATTAGCAAAATATGTGGAAGATGTAAAGATACTATAAACAATAAGTATATACTTCTTATATATTTCTTTTTGTATAGTTTGCCAATTAAGTAACAGGGATATATTTTTGGAATGAACTAATACAAAAATTGATCAAATCTAAAGGGAAAGCTAGAGTTTTGAAAATTCTTCTGAAACAGAAGTTAAAATAGATGAAATGTTCTAGGAAAATAGGGGACATTCAGATTCTCCATTTATGTTTTTCTTTTAGGTTAACCACCATACGAGATATTCTCTCATCTGTTATTCACATATGATAAGAAATGTCATGCAAGCTTCTGTAGCTGAAATTACACCACCATACAAGATCCTCTACCCTGTCATTCACATATGGTAGGAGTTGTCAAGAAAGCTTTGAGGTGTAGGTTTCAACTGACAGTGAAATAAAAGTAGAGCATGCAATTTGCAAACAACGGCAAGCTGCTTTGTTGTATATTTCCAGTACAAGATACAATTCATTAACTGAATTGACATACTAACTAGTTATCTGAAACTCTCTGATAATGAAAGAGATATAAGGTATGGAAATATAGAGAAAATTACCCAACTTCAAATTGGACAAAGACGGGAAAAAGAATTTTGAGATAGACAATTCAACAAAACCTGATCTCGTAGTATTTTCCATCAGAAGGTCCTTGAAGTCGCCAATCATCCATGATTGAGAAATAGGAATGGTATAAGACATCCTTGAAATCCCTAACAATGGTTAAGCTTCCTTTCACCGTGTCCCAGGTCCCATCCTACCATCACAGTGAACCAATTCACAAACTCAAAGTCAAAGGCAAAATGAGAGATGAGATATCAACAGTGTAGGAAACAAGAATCATTAATACATACATATATACTGTGATAGAAGGCATTAGTCGTCCTTCCATCCACAGCTTGGAAAGTGGCAAACACTGGTGAAAGGAAGCCATAAGCAGCCCCGCCAATAATGCTAGTTGCAATTGCAATGAACGGCCATAAATATAAAATAACAAGGGCACATATGCTTATCACAAATTTTAAAGCTGGACCAAGTTGCTTTGTGCTGCAATTCATCAAACAAGGTGCAAGTCATTAAAGAGTATCTTTAGACACATAAGGTTAACCATGAGAAACAATAGCTTAAGAAGGCACCTCCATATACAGTAAAATGTATAGAACAGGTGCACTGGCCAAAGACCCAAAATAAGGGAACAGTTTCCGACAGTGAGTATAATAAGGACGATAGGGAACACAATGACACCTGCAAAGAGTAAGTAGCACAAACCAGCCATTTCTATTCAGAATCAAGGAGATTAGCTTTGGAACAGTAAAACAACAACAATAACTTACCTGGTGGAATCTCACAAGTGGGATCTGGGGAGCATAGATCGTAAACAGACCTTACCCCCTACCCTTGGGAGATAGAGAGGTTGTTTCTCAGCTCAAGTAAAATCATTTTAAAGCAACAGTAATGAAGAAGACATGACAAAGTAACAGAGATGAAAAACGTATGCTAATTGAGAAAAGGAAAGAAGAGACAACAGTAACATGTAAATAGGAGTGTAATTGAAGAAGAAGAAGAAGAAGAACCTTTCAAGACACCCAAAATAAGCAGGCCAATGAAGTAAGGTAAGAAACGAATGAAGTTCCACACAGAAGTAAAAACCCCCCTTGGAGGTTCCATTCTTATTCTTCGCTAAATCAAGAACCACTCGATCTTTACACAATCACTAAGAAGGTACAACCCCTTTTCACAAATCAATTCATCTTGGAAAATGGAACCAAAAATCTCGGATTTTGCTTCTCAAAACAACACTTTTTGGGGGGAAATTGAGTCTTCCGTAAAATGGAAACAAAGATGAACATTTGGATGTGGGTTTTGAGGATTTATGAACAAAAGTTGGCTAACTGTCAAATTATTGGAAAAAAAAACAGTTACCAATGCGTTTTGAGTTTGAAGAAAAGAAAAGAAAAAGATTTTTCAAAAAAAAAAAGAGTTGATGGCGTTTAGAAAAGGGGCACCATTAAATTATATTCCTTTATTATTCTTTTTTTTTTTCATATAAAAAAATATAAATGTATAAAATTTCCAGCTTTGCTGAACGTAACAGCCTGGATTTTTGTGATTTGAGATTCAGACAATTCAAAATACTTGGCCAAACATGCTATAAAATATTTTAGATATGTCAAAAATTGTACAGAAACCCTTGAGGCTTGATTTATATGTACTAAAAATAAATTAGCCTTCAAAAAACTAGATCAACTATAAAATATTTTCGATTATATTTTAGTGTTCAAAAACCATACGAAAACTTTTGATTTCTAAATACGACAAAAGTTTTTGTTTGGCGAAACACATAAGAGTTCAATTCTCTCAAAAACATACCTTATAAATGTTTGTTGCCAGAAGGGCATCATTCAGATCTACACTTAATAATACATATATTGCTACATTATAGTATCAAAGTTGAATATTTAATTATTAAATGGATCTGTATTTTTATGTTTGTGAAAACATTTTATAAAATGAAATAATATCAGAGTTCCGGAAAAAAAAATTCACCATATGTATGGAGAAAGAAAAATTACTCTCTTCGTCCCCTTTTAATCGTCATGTTGCGTTTTTTGAAAGTCAATTTTACTAATTTTCAAAGGTAAGTTAGATTATATTAATAAGACATTTTAAACAAAAAAAAAAAATTCAAAAACTATACAAAGATACTATAAATTGCAGATTTGTGTATATCAATATGATGAAAAATATATTATAAAATGTTAATCAAATTTTTTATAGTTTGACTTTAAAAACTAAAATTATAACAATTAAAAGTGAACAGAAATATTAAATATTATCTAGAATTGGCTGGTCGTTGTCCTAATTGGTCCTCGGGAACACCAAAAAGATAAATAACAATAATAATAATAATAAAATAATTGTTCTGATTGGACTTTTAACCCACTTCACTTGCTTCAGTAAATATAATTAATATAATAATAATAATAGGCTAGATATGGAAAGTCGTAATATAATACTCGGAAAAAACTTAATAATCCCATAGTTTCTATTCATCGCTCGCCACTTTAGGTTCTGTTTGAAAAGCCACCTGGTAATTGAAATTGGTGTAATTACTAGGGTAGTCATTACTAGCCTAGTAATTACACTGACACATTTGGTTGCCACAGTATAATTACACATGTCATGTTTGGATGTCACAGTGTAATTATACATGCTCTGTTTGGATACACAATTGCAATAATAAAATTATAATAAATTTTAAAAATAAAAATTAATTATTTAAAATTTATACTAGACAAATAAGAAACTTTATAAATGACATTAAATTAAATATTTAAGATATATATTCTTTTTTGAAAATATATTAATTAATAAACATATTTTCTGTAACTAATATTATGAAAAAAATAATAATTGATTTATATTTTTTCAAATTAATATATTTCAATTGAATTGATCGTAACAACTAAAAGTATGAAGTTTCTACGAACATCGTGAAATGCATGTTTGATAAAAAGAATAATATATAAATAAAATGTCATAAATTATTAAATGTTTGACAAAAATATAATTTATCAACTCTAATTAAAAAATGACGTGCAATGTAGATTCAATATTACTAAAACAAATGAAACTGAAAATATAACATAAGTTATAAATTCAAAACAAAAATTTTAACATAATACTCTTATAACAAATTTCAACATAGCAATAAATATGATTTAGTTTGAGTTTTTCTTAATAAAGAAAACGTAAGTCTATAACCTTACTTAACAATAAATTCTATTTTAATTTAAAAATTAGAATATAACAAAATTATGCTAATGAGAAAATAAGCATGGCATAAAGAAATAGATAATATGAAAGAATTACATAGAATCACGTAAAGTAAGGTTGAGAATAAGAAGAAAATGAAATATAAAAAAAAATAAACTTTTACAAATTTTTAGAATAATAAAATTAAAAAAAGAACTTAAAATAATAGAAGTAAAAAAAATTAAAACAAAAAAATTAAAATAGAAATAAAAAAGTAATCAGGTGGGAATTACACCATCTAATTACCAGCAATTCGTAGTCTCTGCCTGTGAATTGTAGAGTGTAATTACCCCCTTCCAATTACACCAATTACCTGTTGACCAAGTAATTACATGTCCTTTCAAATAAGACAAGACAGTGTAATTACACCAATTACTAGGGAGTCCTTCCAAACAGAAAGTTTAGATTTCACGTGTGAAAATATGAGAAAAGAAAAAGAAGTCGATAAACAAAGAAAAAAGTTCTATGACTATTTTTTCCGATTATATTGCAAGTTATTTTTCATAGTTGCAAAAGAAAATCAGGCATCATTCATAAAATTATATTAGAAGATGAGTGAAAAAATAAATTTAATTATCAAAATAATAAATTTAAATTATTCGTTGAATTGAAAAAATAAAAACAAAAACTCATGTGTGAAAAAAATCAAATATATCCCTTAACTTTGCAAAAGAATTGAATAAACTTACATGATTTTTTTTTTTTATGTCATTTATGTAACGGTAAAAGTATATGTGAGTCACTATTGTTAACGTATATCAAATCATTTTCTCTTTTAAAAATGAGTATTACCTTTGTCCACTTTTAATTGTCATAGTTTCCATTTTTAGAGTTAAACGATAATAACTTTGACTAACATTTTAGGATATATTTTTTCATCATATTGATATGCAAAAAATTGAAATTTCTGTACTTTTCGTATAATTTTTGAATATCTAAATTTTTGTTTAAAATATCGAATTAATGTAATCTAATTTAAATGTGAAAACTAGTTAAATTGACTTTCGAAAAGCACAACATAACAATTAAAAGTGAACAAAGAGAGTAATTGATTTAGAAAAATGTCAAAAAAACATTTATTTCGGACAAAAACAAGTAGTCTGACTAAAATAAATTTAGTTCAATAAATACCTAGATCAAACATTTGTCAAGTGAAGCTACGCAAGGAATTGATTCTAGCAAGCTTTTTGGTACTTGTACTAGAAGAATATAATATGCTTCCTCATATTACCTGTCAGCCTGAAATTCTATGGAAACAACTCTAAAGGGTTTCAACTTTTTCAGTACAAAGGGAACAATATTAGCAGAGCGGATCAAGAACGAAACTTTCCAGGCATCCATTTCTCTCTTCTTTTTTTTTTTAATGACCGTGGTGTCCGAACCAGTTTTCGCGTGCCTAGACTAATTCCACAGGGCAATAGGTACCAATAAACTGTATCCACCAAGATTAGGACATATGAGATGAATCACCTAGTGTTTTTTTTTTGTCTCGGCTGAGTTTTGAACCAGCGCTCTCTTTAGGGAGACATTAGACTGAATTTCATTGGCAAAATAAAGGGAGGCATTGTATAATAATAAAATGGAGTGGGTTCATATATTGGAAGTGCCAGAGCAAGAATGAATGCTTGAATCCAGAATAGAGGTGAAAAGGTGAATGGCACAAGCCTGATTTTGCATCTAAAGTCAATTAACTAATGTAGCTTTACACAAGAGGAAGCATATACTCTTAGTTGAAAGCAGCACAACATATAAACAATGAGTTGTATACCTTTGAGTTGGATTTTCAAGAGCAGACTTACACACACAAGCAATATAAAGTTGTGCTTATCATGTTTCGTTTGTCTGAGCAGTAAAAATTTCTTCCCTGTCAAAGGGCCTGCTTCTTCTAGGAACATCGGCTATATTACAGAATTCAGACAAGCTTTTCCTGATTTGCACTCTTTTCTTTTTTTCTGGTGGGCGGGGGCCAAGAATGCTTAGATCAATACTTGCACCATATGCCTGTGTAGACGAGATGACTGCATCATAAGCCTTTGTAGAAAGACTCAGGCCTTCAGTTAGAGCTCTCACATACAACTCATATGCTAGCCTCGGCTTGCCATCATTCGCAAGAGCCTCAATTAGCATTTCATAGCTAACCTCATTGGGGGTTATGTTTTGAGTTTTCATACGCTGAAACCACTCGTACGCAACACTTTCCATACCGTTCCGAGCACATCCACTGATAATAGCGTTGAATGTAACAACTGTAGGCTCAACTCCAGTAGTAACCATCTCCTTGATGATAGAATCAACTATGTTAAATTTCCCTTGAGCAGTGTAAATTGATGCCATAATAGTATAGGCATACAAATTTGGCTCGATGCCCACTTTGATCATATGTTTCCAAACCTGAAGGGCTTCATCATAGAGCTTGCCTTTCTCTAGTGCACTGAGCAACGCTCCATAGGAGATAACTGTCGGTTTTTCACCTTTCTCTACCATTCTCCTAAATATTTGCACTGCAGCAGATGTTTCCGAAGCCTTGGAGCAGGCAACAAGGACGGCATTCCATTCCCTACTGCTTGGTTTAAGCCCCTTCTCTTCCATTTTATTCAGCAACCTAACACCCCATCGCCAAATACCTCTTTTTCTGGCTGCACTCAGCAGTATGTTAAAATGAGAAACTATCAGTTCATATGACATGTTGTTTGGTTTAGGCCCCTTATCCAACAAATCCTCATAAATTTCAAGAGCTGCCCACCATTTTTTCGCCTTACCCATCAACCAAATAATATGGTTGCAAACGGATAGGCTAATCTCTGTATCCCTCTCTCTTATCCTATTATACAGTTCTTTTGCAACAACATGATGTTCTTCACGAGTACATGCCCACACTAGACGTTCATATTCTGCACGACTTAGTTGGAGCCTAGCCCTATCCATATCCGTTAGTAGTTTCAGAACATTGGTGTTTGCATTTTCCCCCTTTACCAGCCACTGCCGCATCACCTGGTAGCAAATTCGAACTATGAAATTCTCAAGCTTGGCAAATTCATCCTCCCAGTTTTCTTCCTCAATGTTTCCTATTTCACCATTTTGATATTTCTCTCGTGTCTCGACAAAGAAAGTTATAGCACCAAATCCATCTTCAAGTCTCCGATAAGCAAACAAGGCAGTGGAATAGGATGCAGGACTAGGAGAGAGTCCCTTCTTTGGCATCAACCTGAAAAGATTGAGAGCTTCAAGTTCCCGACCTTGTTCTATATAAATTCTCATTAAAGTATTGTACGTCACAACATTAGGCTGCACTCCTTCTGAGACCATATCATCCATGACTTTATCAACAAAATCATACTTCCCCGCCTCTTTTATGGCGCCTAAAAGACTGTTATAAATGAACACATTTAAGCTAATAGAGCCAATATTATCCTTGCTCCTCCTCCTTAACCACTCAACAAGTGCCATAGCAGAGTTCAGCTTCTTATCTTTACCAAAACCTCTAATCATAGATGAGTAAACTTGAAGGGGTAATTCAATCTTATCCTTAAGAACTTCATCTACCTCATCTGCAGTTTTGACAAAGTGCAAGCTCTGTGCCAGAGCTCGAACGTCCACCTTCTCGCCTTTTACTCTCCCTGCCTCATCCTCCTCATTTCCAACATCACCATCATCGTCATACTCAATATTATTAGTCAAGTTCCCCTTTTCCTCCAATTGAACACATGTGAAACCCTCAACCCCACCTTCCCCACTAGTGAAAGATTGTGAATTTTGTTTTACTACATCACAATGAATATCTTTCTCTTCAGATGCTTGTGTCAAAGCAAAAGAATCCTTCTTTTGGGGGCGAAAAGGAACGAATTCTGTTCTCAAACAAAAATCTTGATTTCTAAACTTAGGTTTATTCCTTGTAGATACATGATCAGAGGTAGAATTATGTGGCAGAGAGTATGCAAGAACCAAACTTTCAGTTCTCCGCCATGTAAAAACTGAAGTAGAAGATGAAGCCAACTCCTGTTCAGAGATAAGGCAGTTTGTTCTTGAAGACCAGACATTTAGATAAGGCATTTTGTTCAGAGAAACTTAGCAACGGAACAGATGGAAATAAACAACCCAAAATTCAGATTTTAACTAAACATTACATTGATGATTGAGTAACCCCACAAGAGAGCAATTATAATCTTCAAGAATCAGAAGAGCATACCTTGAAGAAGAAGAAATTATAGCAAAATTGAAGTTGGCTGTTACTGATTTTGGAAATTTGGTTTTCGACCATTCAAATTATTGCTGATGATTTCAATTTGACAAGTTAGTGAGGTGTACAAGTAATCTGAGGCTGAGAAAATTCTGCTGACAGGAACACAAATGTCGTAAGGAGCTTCAATTGACCCACTGGGCTACAACAAATTAGTTGGTTGGACTTCTTACGACTAATTTGGGCTCAAATGATCCATACCCACAAGTTTACTTCATTCTTTTGGGCCACAAACCATTTATTACGCATACAATTGTACCTTCTCATATTGTCCTTTGACAATTCCGTCTATGCCTTGTGAAGCATAAGTTCTTTAAAAAATAAGGGTCGTATCCAAATATACTTGTGAGATATTATAATGTAAAAATATAAAATTATGCCTCATGAAAAATTGTTTGTTACGAGGACACAATTTAAAAGATAAAAGCACAAAATAGAGGTAAAATATTTGCAGTCTATCCAACATGCATAACATATACATGTATTATATATCTATCCTCTATTTATGTTTTAAAAAATATAGATTTTGAGGTGGTAAGAATGGAAGATGGCCAGTTTTTGAGCCACTTGTCAAATATTTAAACTCGTTATTGTAACAGAAAAACAGCACTTGTTAATGTGAAAATTAAATAAAACTTGGATCAAAAAAAAAATGTACTCCAAACTAAAACACAATAATACTCTATCATAGTGTTTTACCGATCGAAACTTTTACAATTAAAACTCTATAATGATGTGTTGTAGTTCCAAAACTTTGATCCCTTGATGATGTGACACTTACGCATATTATGATGGAGTTTCAAACAAAAGTAGTTTTATTTATACTTTAATCTCTTCTATAGTTGTACGGTCTTGATTAATTTTCTCTTACGTTCTCACCAAACTAACATAGATCAAGATTCAGCCTAATTTGCAGGTAGCATGACTAATTATAAGGCGTAGCCAAAATCTTGAACGGATTTTATTCTTGGATCTCCACACGTTTTAAGTTCTATAGTATTCTTGGATCTCCACATGTTTTAAGTTCGAAGTACCAAAAAAACAATAATCATAGGCCAACTAGGTAGAGATCAAGAAACGAGTGTCTAATTGTTCATTTTTATATGTTATCTTTTTAGATTTTAATAGTTTACAATTCTTCTCTTATTTAATGTTTTTTTCGAAGTCTGCTATTCAATAAACGATAAATATGCTAAATTTCAACCAAGTAACTTTACAATTTTTGAAATGCATTTTGATTACTATTTAAATTTTTGAGTTTGATTTTGGAGCCAAAATTTATCAGGATGAATTGATCCAAAATTTGAAGAAATTCAATTTTTCCGACCTTAGCTTTCCTACATATTTTGTGTAAAAATATTTTTTTTATAAACTCTTAAAGCAAATATGACAATGTCACAAAAAATTCAAATTTCATTACTTCAAATTGATCTAAATATTTCTGCTTAATCTAGTGTTATTTATAATAAAATTAGACGAGAAATTTATGATCTTAATATAGTTGCAGATATGACTATCGACATAAACTTTAGTTCTACTTCGACAAAGAAAAACATAGTAACATCAGATTTTATAGAGTAGTGCAATGGTGAGAGTAATTAATCAATATATGAAGTAATTACAATGAACATTACTTACTTATTAGTTTTCCTAGGTTTGTCAAATAATCTATTTTCAAAACTAATTTACTATCTAGGATATAATAGAAAAAATATTATAATTTTTGCATTGATTTTATGAAATGACAAAAAGTATAAATCAATTATTTATAATAAGAATGATATATTAAAAAACGGAGGGAGTACTAGTTCCAAAAAATTGTTTAAATGATCAAGAAAATAGTTTACTTTGGATTTGGCCAACGAAGGAATCTGCAAATATAGAAATATTTATGGAGGCGTGGAAAAAGGAATCATATCTAAATCTCATCTAAAAATCTTTTACCTATGCTAGAAGTTTTGAGGTCTTAAATTTGAAAAAGTAGAATAACATAACATTATAAAATATTTTTATAGTTGAGGTAATGCATATCCATTAAGTAAAAAAAGTTTAAGAGATAAATAAATATCACTTTTCACTTTTGCCCTTTTAGATATTATATTATCAAGCAATTCTTAAATGGAAAAAAATAAAATTCAACGTCTCTCTTGAACTTTGAACAATTCACTTATTTTGAACTATAAAAAAAAGACTCAATAATTCACTTATTTTAAAATGAAAGGAGTAAAATTTTGGGTGTAGAGTGTAGACTAGTGAATTAATGAATTATATCAGATCAATAATTTAAATTTTAGATACGCCTCCGATTCATCTATCACATTTCACGTATCCTAACGGTTGTTAAGTTGGTTAGATTGAATTAGACACATCAACACTTGACACTTACTAAATTTGACAATGTTTGTTAGCACAGAGGACTGACCTAAAATCTGAATTATTTTTTTTTCTATTCCATGCGGAGTTATGGTAAATAGTCAAAATCTCATCTCATTAACCACTATATTTTTTCAAATAATTGAGCTATCTAAAAATATTCGTTTTTTAACTTCTCTTACCAAATTTGTTATTTAATCATTATTATATAGCATAGACTAAAATCAGGCTCAAATAGACAAAACGAACATGGAGAATCTCTAAATTATATTTGGTTGATTAATTGTGTGGTTATATATCATATCACTTAAAAGTTGTGTCTAATTAATTAGATCATCGAGTTCCATTTTGCAATAATTGTTGGCACAAAGGAACAAAAAATTGCCATTCATGTAACATGCAAATACAAGACAAATAAGATTTTATTGATGCTGCTTGTTGGAGAAGGCTATCAAGAACCATCATTTTCTTTTTGGTTTGATTTTTAGCGCACCTATTGAAGTCTGACTAAATTCTTGATTTATATCAAAAAATTATAAATTGTTTCTATTCAAAATTTGAATATGAGATCGCCTCTAGCGTTGAAGACGAAGGAGTAGCACATTTTTTGTTGATCGAAAACAATATTGTATTATGAATAGATTCATAAATCATTTCTTCCTTGACGTGTATAAGAAAATTGAAGGACGCATTATTGATTCAACATACTTTGTGTTGTAAAATCAAAACGAAAAAAAATAAATAGGAAAAATGAAATAATGGGCCGACAAGAATCCTTCTTTTTCCAGACATGAGATTATGGGTCCTATGAATTTTCCCAAAAATCGATTCAAATGTTTTCTTGTTATTTCATGCATATTCCAAACGAACATGTGGAAGCTGTCCACTCCTAACTGATTTACTGGGTTTTGTTTTTTAATTTTCTCTTTTTTCCTCTTTTAATAAAATTATCTTCAAAATGTTGCTTTTTAAGCAATTGTCATGCACTATGGAGACACTCTTATCTCTTACCTAATTTGAATTATGGGTAATTCCAATTAACATTAGAATTTTTTTAAATATTGGTTGGAAAGAGAGCTGATTAATTAGCTTGTTAGTCTAGAAAATATTTTACGCACAAAAGTATGCACGAGATTAAAGCTATCCAAAGGTTCAAGATTTATAATTACGAGTTCAAAATACGTATGAGATGCATATATCTTATCTTAATTTTTATTTTTTTGTTTTTTGATAAATTATTTATTTAACTAGACAAAACATCTAGTGGTCTTTTAATTATAATGTAATAAAATATGATTGTGAACAAGTAAAAACAAGGGGAGGTTTGCCTTATTTTACTTTTGCTTAATTCATTTTGCAAGTCGAATGTAATAAAAGTTGTGGATTATTTATACGCTCAACTTGCTCTAGATTGATATAAGTAACGAAAAATTCTATGGAAAATAAAAGAGTACCGATGAAAATATTTTTACGTTCAATTAATTTACGCATATTGAATTAGTTCCCAAGAACTGTCAAAATTATTTTGACTGCAAAACCAATCCCATCTGTGGGAGAACTGTCCCCATCAACTAACTGTAAAACATGGTTTTTAGTCCTTTGAAAATGATTCTTCCATGTATATAAAAGGAACTTTTCAATGAGAGAAAAAATAAATGTGTGGTGGTGGTTGAGGAAGGAACTAATTAATTAGAGGAAAAAGCTTAATTAATTTGTATGCGTTTTGTCGTTTGTAGCTTTCTTCATGCACATGGGAAGATACCTTTGATAACCACCGAATTTTCCCCCAAATTAAATATATAGAATATAGACCAAATTAAAGGCATTTCAATTTATTATTATTAATAATAATAATAAAAGGCACTCAATCATAACCCCTAACTCTTATCCCTCTAATATTAAACTTAGAACAACTAATTGGGGAAATGATTAATTCAAATGACAAAGTAATTAAAGGAGTTAATTAAGCTATTTCACAGTCAATTAAGTATATTTCATTTGACAATATAATTAATTAATTAAATAATCTTTCTGTCTTCAATCTTTACCAATCTAAAGCTAGAACCAACTCCAACTTCCAACTTCCAACCTGTATTCAACTATAAGTGGATTTAATAAAAGATTATATTCCTGCAAGTTTTAAAAACGTAACACGGAAACTTTAATTAATTTAATATTAGCATATCAAAAGTGTCCAAATTGTACACGAAAAAGAATGAGAATATTAAGGGATTGAATAGAGGAACCCCC
>NW_006238930.1:3480223-3483433 GCF_000226075.1 Solanum tuberosum | reverse complement strand
AAAAAGGGCCCCCCCCCCCCCCCCCGCCTCAATTTTGACTATATGTTGATGTATATATAAATGGATAAGGTGGGTCGACATTTAATGTAACTCTAGTACGTGACATTCTGTTTATCTTAGAACAATACAATATAATAGGAAGGTGAAAATGAAATAAGCTAATTTCTCAAACAAAAACGTATGTTTGTGGAGAAGTTAGTTAAAAGCATTGATGATTAAACTAGTCTTAGAAGTGTAATTAATTTATTTGAAGAAAATGAGCCACCGACTAGATTAATATTATGTAGGGCCGCTAATGAAGCAGAAGCTGCCACCCACCCATGTGCCCTAAAATCAGCATATATTTGGCAGGCGCCCCTACCATTCTATTACTACCGTTATGTACCTAAAGAATTTATTCACATTTAGTATTAATATTAATCATATATCATTTAACAAGAGTTATAGGATTAAAGACAAAGTTATACGAGACAAAATGTGAATAACTTCCACACAAGATAATGAAAATAAGATTAAGATGGTTTGAATATGTGAAAAGGAAGTGTATAAATGTATATGTAGGAAGGTGTGAGGTGTTGATAATAACGAGTTTTTTAGAAAAGATGGAGGTAGAGCAAAGAAGATCCGGAGAGTGCATGATATATCTTCAACTCACTTAAGACATGACCCTAGATAGAATAATTTGAAAGTCAAAGATTAGAATAGAAATGTAGTAGGTAACCAAATGTTATCAAACTTTTATGTGGGAGTCAAGAGATTGGGCTAGTCTCCTTTTCTCCTTACTTATTATTCCCCCTAAAATAAGTGTTGCTTTAGAAATTCAAATAAAAATAGTATGTACTCCAATTCTTTTCAACTATACTTTATATTAAAGAAGTTATTCTTCTTAATAGTACTCAATTCTCAAAAGCATTTAATAAATTATATTTTATATTTATTATTATTCTTAATGAATGTGAAAGCATGAGTTAAAATGACATTTATATCATAAAATAGATAGAGAATAGCATTATTTAGTATTCACAAATCTTATTCTTTTTGTGAATTTTAGTTTAGAAACTAAAACCCCATTTTCAGTATGCCTTTTCCATGTAGAGTAGTTTTGTCTTTGAACTGTATACAAGGGTGGGAATAAATAAAATTAGATCTAAATTGCTTTAGTCAGTAGTGATATCTAACAACTCATTTCAATGGCAAATGATATTAGTAGTTTCTGAATCTAATTAACTAACAACTCATTTCGATGTTTAAGCATTATGTTATTCCATGGGTAAAGAAGTGTTCTAGGTGAGTTTCTAGTGGTACGATGATTTGTTGGTTGTTTAACCATAAAACAATTGCTTTTATTTTATTTTGTAGAATCTTACTGATCATCTGGCACCACATCACCCCGTGTGATTAGGGCTCGCTATTGCCCACTATCATCGTCTTAGCCAGTTACCTGATTATACATGTGTTGTTGTTGTGACACAAACGATTAGTCTTGTGAATTTTTCAATTTGAAACCTTTGATTGTTTATTAACAAATCCATCAACACAGTTGAGAACATCATTAATTTGCCTGAGAACACCCTCAATTTCCTTGGGAACACCCTCAATTTGCTTAACATACTGAAAAGCATGGTTGCTTTGTGGATGGAGGTAAAATCTGACTATCTAGTTGACTTTTTCGTCTAGATACAGATAGCTTATATGTGCTTGATATTTTTTTTACTTATAGATTATTGCAACTGCAACTTGCGAAACTGGATTATAGGTTATTGCAACTGAAACTGAAATATAGGTTGTTGCACCTGCATCTGCAACTAGAATTGCAGGTGAGGATTTGAATGGGCATTAGCTTTTGGATGGAGATTATAGGTAGCTGTAGGATGAGTTGTCATCATGAATCGTAGAATTTGTGAATATATGAACAGTAGAATATATTTTTTTCAATCGGCAGTATAACATTTATTGTAATATTTTGTAATAAAATAATAAACATATACTATAAGTTACTGTATGTTACAAAACAACACAAATGTATAAATCTCTTATTATTAAATATAGTTTTGAAAACTTTTTCAATAAAATCAATTATTATATAAACTATCAACATTATTCTAAAAGTATTTAAAAATAAAATTAAGACTTTATTTCATTGAATATGTCCATTAGAATATCATTTTTTTAAACTTATATAATATATGATAATACTTTTAAATACAAAAATCAATATTATAGTGATTGTTACCTTTATAAGACATTCAAAGTTAAGATAATATTTTCAAAATTTAATTATTTGATAATCTAATTAGATTAAGCTTGAAATGTTAAATGAAACATCTCAATGAATTGAAGACAATCTTACAAAATCAATATTAAAACATGGTTGATTCAAATTGAAGTGAGTTAGAGAAATCATGAAATAAAAAGTAACTGTAAACTTAATTGTGTACGATTTTTAATTATAATTACATCAATAATAAAATTTCAAAATATGTGCACAATAATTAATAAGAGATTAGCAACAAACTATTGATCAATATTGCCTCCGTTCTTCTTTAGACAACTATTTTGAAAAGGAAAAATCCTTTTGGCCAGAAAATTTGGGCAGAATTTGGGCAGAATGATATTTTATCTATGTTATTTTTATCTTTTTCGACATTTTTACCCTTTTAACTTTAATACCTTTCAATTAAAAATGGATAAAAGTTCAGTTTATTTTAAAATAAAAAAAATATTCCAATTTTTTTAAATTTCTGACCAAATTTTCTGGTCATTTAACATTACCCGTTTGAAAAAGTATGTATAGTATATAAAACAGCTAAAAAGGAACAGAAAGAAGTAATAATAAATACATGAGTTTTAAATATTCTACTTAGTTGTCTCTTTTATGTATGTATCTCCTTCATCTTCTCTTGTTTTTTACCAGGTACCACAAGAATATTTGTTTTATTGGGACGATAGCTTTTAACTGAATTTGAGGGTTATTCCTTTTAATACTTGATTCTCAAAAAGTATCTAATAAATAAAAGTAATTAATGTAATAAATTATATCCTGTATTTTTAATTTTTTTTATGAATGAATGTGAAATCATGATCCAACTCTGAAGCGACACTTATATCTAGTGTTATAAAATAACATATTGTGGATGTCCACTACATCAAGAAGTTACTCCATTACTTTCCTCCATTATGAAGATAACCATAACCTCCATAACCTCCACC
>NW_006238930.1:3479632-3479884 GCF_000226075.1 Solanum tuberosum | reverse complement strand
TGCTCATTCTCCGTCAAGAATCAATGGTAGGTATTTCTTGATTTATATGAATTATCCTAGAAGTTCTTTGGCTGCAAGGTATACTTCATATCCTATGTATTATTTGTACTAACAAAGCTTATTTCATGGTTATTTTAAAATGGTTAGAAAATTATGATAATCTTCATAACTATATTGAGAGGGGCTATTAAAATGTTTTAATTTATTTTAACTTGGGACGTTTATATGGTTCCAACATGTTGTTCTAATTAA
>NW_006238930.1:3460765-3478425 GCF_000226075.1 Solanum tuberosum | reverse complement strand
ATTGCTCCACCACACACAAAGATGGATCCCCAAATGAGGTTGGGGGTAAATGTTAGATTCCTAACATTAGGGGGAGATATGTTTAGCAGTTGAAAATTATATGTGGGGTGAATTACCTAGATCCTCGTTACTCCACATTGTTTTGTTTTCCATGAATTGTATTCTTTCTCATGTCATTCGTACCGTCATCTATCAACAAAGATGGAGGATCGTTATCGTTTGTACCTGATGATCCTTCCTCAAATTGATTCCTTGATATCAGATCATGTTCCACAAGTTGGATGAATTTTTGTTTCTTTGGTGAAAGAGCAATGCCGCAGTTTTTGTTGTCCTTCTGTTCTCTAAAAGCAGCCTCCTTGCATTTGTGTTTTTTTCCTTGGAAGTGGACATTCAGACCATCTTGATTTGTAGTACATACCTGACAAAGTGCACAACTCCACTCCTTAACGTTTTTCACTGGAGCACTGCTTAATGAAGGCTTGTCAGCAACCGCTTCAGTCGGTGTTATAGCTTTTCGTTTTGCTCCAGAGAAAATCGTGTCAGGCTTATCCTATATTATCAAACACCAAAAGAAGCACTTCTCAAAAATTTAAACACCCCGTATATGGTTTACGGATCTGAAAGCATATTGACAATCGTCAATAATCTCTCTCCTTACTTCCAACTCTAACATCCGCCTTCGAGCAACCTCTTCTGCAATGATCTCTTTCCTTATACCTTATATGATCCTTCTCAATCTCATTCATCATTGCCTCAGCCACATTGCTACTACGGTTCAGTGACTCAGGCTCCATCAAACCTTCAGGGATGGTTAATTGATTGGAACCTGAAATCTGATTAGGGGGTGGATACTCCAACACCATAGCTATTTCCGAAACACAGTAGAAAAGGGGAGAGGAATATGAAGTGACTTTTTTGAGTTGCACAACATGATTTGACTTTTTAGCGCCACCTGTGCAAAAGTTTTTTTTCATTTAAATTTAAGTAAATATTTCTAACAAACATTCTAATATTCTTTAAATATATTAAAACCTTGTTTAAAGTTTCAACTTTATGCCCAAACAGAGTTGGATTTGACATTTTAGAAGAAAAATCAAATCGAGTTGCAAAATTTTACCTTGTAGTTAAGTCTTGGATTTGTTGCTAGTGCTTTGGACGAGGAGGCCGTCAATAGTGTGTTTTTTGAATGTAGTTTATGTTGTCTTTCTCTAATATTTGTCTCAGAAAATATATAATCCCCCAATAAATTTGTTTATCTTCTTTTAATTGGTTCACGTCAAACTTATCACAAATTCAATGTAATAAGATTGTTTTTGATTGGACCAAAATACATGATTATGGATACTTGACAATTTTGATTGATTCTTGAATTTGATTGGAATTGTTACGTCATTTGAATAAGTGGAATCATTTTATTGGTCATGTATTTGATTGGAATGTTATATCACTTGACACGTATCACGATCCGCGAATCTAAACCTCATGATAAAATGGTCTTCAAACTTGAATTTAATAAGATAAATTTATTTATTTATTTAGCTCAAATAATATTTTTAGCCAAATAAATATAATTCAAATTTTATATGGATTATATTTAATAAATTTTATAAAATCTATAAATTATCCCTACTTCAAAATTCGTAAGTTGTAAATTTGATCAATTGTAAAAACTTAGATTTGAAGTACCATTATAGACAAATATTTATTTGATCCTCAATTTTGATTCCTTATATATAGCTTGTTCTCATTTATTTATTTTTGGAATGTCGCCGACCACATTTAAGCACTTGGCTATTTTATTGTAGTAGCTATCTAAAAAGCATGTAATCAAGATACAATGTATAATATTTGTCTCACGTTTATCTACGGTCAATTACGGGTGGGTATTCGGTATTCGGTTCATAATTTTTAATTTTTGGATTTAGTAATTCGATAGTTGGTAGTTAAAAGTAGATATCAAATACCAAATACCAAATTTTAAATTTCTTCTTGATAATTTAGTAATCGGTAAATCAAACTTACACCACATTAAAAATGATCTTTAATGACAATTAATTAATGACAACAACTTAATTCTTGCTAAATAGTATTTTTAGTGGAAATTAGCTAGTATTCTTTGTAAATGTCTCTAAAATCTATAGTTATATTGGATCTAATGGCACTGAACTATACCTTAATCATCTAATTAATTAAATATTAGATTATGTTACAAAATAATATATTGTGGATGTCCACTACATCAAGAAGTTACTCCATTATGAAGATAACCATAACCTCCATAACCTCCACCTTTATAACCATTATTCTTGTAACCTTTCACTTCCATAACCTCCCCATTATATTCATGTTAATGTCATGTTTATGACTAACCTTTTGTATGCCTCTATGTTACACTATAAATAGAGGCATAAAGGTTCATATTGTAGAGACTTGAAGATTTGGTGAACACTTGAATACTATGAAGAATAAGAAAAGCTCTCATCTCTTGTCTCCCTATTTCTATTGCTATCATCTTTTATATTTCTTGTCTTGTTTTACTTTAGTTTTACAACATAGGGATAGATGTAAAATCTTTTTTGTTAGAAAATTTGGTCAAAATTTTGACCAGAATAGTAAAATAATATATTTCACACTATGGTATTTTATCTTTTTGAACATTTTTACCCTTTTAATTTTAATACTCCATCTGTCTCTAATTACTTGTTTACTTTTTCTTTTATAGTTGTCCCTAATTACTTGTCAATTTTTGACAAATCAAGAAAGGACAAATTCCATTTACCTATTATATCCTCAATTAAATGACTAATTATTTTGAAAAATGTAGAACTTTTCATTCACTTCATAATTAATAGAGGTAAAATGGTAAACTCACTATGTCATTAATTATTTCTTAATAGGTGTATCAATTCAAAAGTGGACAAGTAATTAGGGATAGAGGGAATCACTTTTATTTAAAAATGAAAAAAAGATCAGTTTATTTTAAAATAAAAAAGATATTATAAACTTTTTAAAATTCTGGCTAAATTTTCTGGCCATTTAGCACTACCCTATTAAGTATTCATGCATCTTATTCTTCTTTTTTTACTATTATAAACTATTTTTTTTATCTTGTTATTTTATTTTCAACCTTGCCTTAATTACACGTTTTTGAGAGTCAAGGTTCTATCGCAAAAAACTTATTCGCCTTAAGAGAAATATAAATAAAATCTAGATAAATATTTTAATTTTAAATTACAAGTCGTAATTATTTGAGGTGTAAACATGGGTGCAAGTGTATGTTTTTTGGGCCCACATATGTTTATCGTTAGCTATGATAGTAATAAATAAATAAATAAATTTATTGTTAAGCATGTTGGCTACTTTTATGTCTTTCTCAGTTTGCTATTTGTCTCCATAGGGGCCCCTCATGAATTCATCCCTATATATAACAATCCAATTCCTCCACTTTGTTTATCCCACTAAGCCTTTCTTAACAAATTATATTTTTACAAGTAAAGCCAATGATGAAGTTGAGATGCAAAAAGTTGTTCAGAAGCAACTCAAAGGTGGTTGCAAGTAGTAATGCCACCGCAGTAACAGGGAGCGACGCCAAATTAGGTGGTGAAATAAAATGGGAATTACGTCCAGGAGGTATGTTGGTACAGAAGAGAGAATGTGCAGAGAATGATGGAGATTCTATTATCACTCTTAGAGTCTCTACTGTTACTCAATGCCATCACATTTCTATACAACCAACTTCATCTTTTGGTAAGTTTGGCTCACTTTTACTAGTATATAGGAGCCAAAATAGATCAAACTATCACCTCATAATAATATACAACACAATATAACCCTTTTCTTTTTGGAAAAAAATGTGAAAGCTAATGTTTTGATTTATTAACTTCTTTCAACTATAATTCCCAATTTCTAACTTTGGTTTTGTGTTTTGACCGATTTTTATGACTCAAATAGTACTCAGGTTCAACATGTAATTTGTCAAGTCAAACAGATATAACTTGTTGTCAATTCGTTTAAACTTAATTAGATTGTTGCATTATTCTAACGTGTGATTTATTGATGACAGGAGAATTAAAGATGATACTGGCAATGGTAACTGGTTTAGAGCCAAAAGAACAAAGACTATTATACAAAGGGAAAGAAAGAGAGGATTGTGAATACTTGCACATGGTGGGGGTGAAAGACAAAGACAAAGTGTTACTCTTTGAAGATCCAGCTATCAAAGAGAGGAAACAAGCAACAAGTGGACATGTCCAAGTCATTGGATCCACTTACCACACTATTTGTGTCTAAAAATAAATAATAATCATAGTACTACTAGTTAACATTGTTAGTGTGTGCAATGTGTAATTTTTTTCTTTAAAAAAAACTAACCCCCCTCCTCATCAAGAAAATGAGTGATGATGGATCAAGAATGGTGATAAGTATATGCTCACCAACTTGCCCAAATTAGATTATGCTGTTGTTTTTATGGTGTGTAATAGCAAATTTTAATTTTATATGCGACCCCAATCCCGTGGTAGCATATATGAAAATTAATGTGTAACGTTCTCGTGCATCTCGATTAGGTTATCGAGTTTGTAAATGTTACTATACTAATTTTAATTTTCTCAATGTTATTTTCTACTGTGATATTTTATTATTTTCACCGCTTGAATATATATGTAAATGTATATTTAGATCCTATTTTGGTTGACCACTTAAATGAAAAATAATTATTGACTATGTACTGAGGGATTCTAACCATTTCTTTATTTATTTATTTTCCAAACCAAATCTCTTAGGGCTCGTTTGGTTGGAAACAAGCTATCTCAAAATTAATTCACTTTAAATGTGAGATTAAAATAGCTTTACAATTTCAGAATAAGTTATTTTACAATTCTATCCAACTAAATATAAAAGAAAATCATCCTAAAATTAATCCACATTTTAATTAGTATCTCTTATCCCTCCTACCAAAGGAACCAAGTAGATTTTCGTTTGGGGCCTCCTACACGGCTAGGTCGAAAATAAGGCACAAAACAGTGGAGTACAGGCGTGCATAATTTAATAATTAATAATGAAAAGTTGAGCCAAAAAGAAGAGAGAAAAAAGGCCCTACAAACAGAATATAAATATCACATACTTAAGGAGGATTGATAAAGAAGAAGGTGAATGGAGTAGAATTTACATTTTCTATATCGATCGGTCCCTATTTTACTAGTGAATATAATATAATATAATATAATGGTGTTTGTTTTATAAGTTCACGCGTGATGCTTTGTTTTTAAGAAGCAAGTAGGGACCCCAAATTCACTAGCAATTTTGCAAGTTGATTATATTATACGTACGTACTAGTGAATTGACAATCTGGAAAGCAACATTATGTTATATTATTGGTAATGGGTCTTAATTGTTTTCTATTTTAGATAAGAGTTTGGTGTTTGACATTGTTTGGACGTCAGTCAATTTCTAACTAATTTAATTACTTAATTCTGCAATTTCCTCTCACTTAGATATATAGAAACCTTATAAGTTTTCTATCGTCTAATCAATTAAATGATTTTTTTCTTCTTCAAGCCTGTCGTACAATTTTTATTCTCATGAAAACTAATTGTCCTTGCCATTGGCATGATGAAGTGCTAATTAGTGATCCATCTTGAGTCTTTGACATATCTTAGTGCATGAACGAATTATTGATCCGCCTATTTATTAATGTAGTTATTTAAGGAAAAAATTACATAAATTTTATTAATTTAGGTCTTAATTAATACGATTTTTGATAGTTTCAAATATTACTTCCTCTATCATATTTCATGCTTAGGATACATGAGTTTGAATCCAAGTGTTACATGTATTTGTCCAATTTTAAAACCGAGATACAAATTTTATTTGTTTAAATTAGTTGGTTGTAACTGATTTTCCTAATTAGAAGAGTAAATGAGGATTTTCATCATACTTGGATAATTAATTCTGGAAATTTAAATTAATCAAATCCCTTAATATAATACAGAAATCAAGGAGTGTATCTATGTTTGATTAATTTTATTTTATTATTATTTGAAATAATAAATTCATTAATATTATTAGTAAAGACAAAAACATGTATATCTTGGTCAGGTAATTTGATTAATTTCGTTTTATTATTCTTAAAATAATAAATTCATTAATTTGATTTATCTATTATCGATATATGATGTATCCAACAAACTAAACACTTAAATATATGAGTATCATACAAGCATATTCATATGTATCATAGAAGTATCTAATATTGATTCGTATATTTGTTATATGTGTTTAGTATTAATTTCATGTATCTATTTATATGACCTAATATTATTTCATGTATCTTTTATATGTATATATCAACTATCTCATATATCTATTTATATGATCTATATGATCTAATATTAATTTCATATATCTATTTATATGATCTAATATTAATTTCATATATCTATTTATATGATCTAATATTAATTTCATGTATCTATTTATACAATCTAATTTTAATTTCATGTATCATTTATATGTATCTAATATTAATTTGATGTATAAAGTATCATTTTCATACATCATATTCAAAAGCATGTATCTCGGATACATAGTAAGTATATTCATATAATTATGTGTATCTAAATATGAAATGTTACTAAAAAGCATGAATTTATAAACAAATCATGACTGTAGAGTATATGTCTAATAATTAATTAAAAAAAAGTAAAAAAAATCAAACTTTTTCCTTTTTTTAGGATTTGAATGTTTTTCTCATAGATACATATAATCTTAACTCAGATACATGAACTCTTAACTAGATACATGTACACCTGATGTTATCTAACATTGTTGCACTTGATGTGTATCTAATGTTGTATTTGTTCTGTTAATTAAAGTTTGACATAATCCTTCCAACTTGATGAAGTCATTTCTTTACTTAGATCTATTCTCGACTTGAAAGTTGGCGGATGAAGAGTCAATCTCGGCAATGAGAAATTCGTTAGTGAAAATAAACAAATAAAAGTTTGATTTAGTATAATATTGTTAATGTATATTACCTTTTACAAGAATCATCCGATTTTAGGAATGATCAGCTATTAATGTGCTTGAGAAACATTAAAATAAAAAAATATAAAACCTTATTTGTAAAACTTTTAAAATTGAGCTTCATAACATTATGAACTTTAACTGAGATACAAAACCAAGATACATGAGAATATAATTATCCAATATTATATTTAAGGGATTTGTTTATGTGATTAAATTTTTTAAAATATATGATATAAATATTAAAAGTAATAGTATGTGTAATTAGTTTAAACTAGAGATAAATATAGTATATATGATAATAATAATAATATACATTTAGTTAGATAGTTTTGCCCTTATTTTAGTTTGATCTTATCCGCATATTTAATAGCTTGCCATGAGGCAGGCGAGACCAAAAGTATTTGACAGTTTATGTTGTTTGTTGTTTGGGCTTAGAAGATGAAAGGGTTGTCACCATCGAGTGGCCCAATAACAGCTTAATGCCATTATTTGATATGTTCACCTTTAGTCCTTGTTGGTTTCCACTCTATTTTTTCTACAGTTTTAAAACTAGCTATTCCTGACAAAATTGCCTTACGTTGCTACCTTGTTTCATTTACTCTCTTTCTAATATTTGTGATGTTATAAATTGTCATCTTACGATACACAATAATAGAATCCGAATCGTAACACAGTTAAACGAATAAACCCGGATATTCTTAAGAGATGCAAAATATTTTTCTCTATGATAAATTTTAACTGTCATGTAACGTGAAACAAATCTATTTTCTTAGCCCAAAACGATACCATGATTAAAGTTAAATAGAAAGACAAGCTACTGGGTAACCGGTTATGATTAATTCTTTAAGAAAAACATTAACCCGTTATGAATAGTCTCAACCTCATGGATTTTACCAATAGTGTAATTGTGAGACGACATTTTCACAACTGCTTTACTGTATCAAATTCAATATTTGAAATTTTACCAACATGAAGTATCAAATTCGAAATTCGAAACTATGAGCCCTTAATTGGCTGCTACAGACTTGATCTGAGCATCACCAATGTGGGGTAGGAAACAAAAGAAAAAAGAAAAAAACCATAGAGATTCCTACAACGGAGAGAATTTTTTTTTGAAACAGATCCAGTGATTAAGATAGTTCATTATTTTTACCATTAGTCTGATTCTATCTTTTTTGACAAATTTATAGCAATGATAAATACAACAAATTCAGATGATAATATTCATTTATTAATCACAGTTCACCACAAGGAAAATTACAGAAAACATACTATAAAAACATGGAACGGCACTCACAACATACAACCTTACAAAGTAGACATACAGACAATTTATTTATGCAAAAAAATTGCAATCCTTAATAATTACTTAAAAGTCTATCTATGTTTATTTATCTTCAATTTCAATTAATTTGGAGAAAGGTTTTTTGACTTCTTGTTTAGGGACAGTAACAATAAGGACACCATTTTCCATGGATGCCTTGAGTTGATGTGCCTTTATATTTTGTGGAAGCCTAAACTTTCTGCAGAAATCCCCTCTGTTACGTTCCACTCTATGCCACTTCACATCTAATTTCTTCGTCTTCTCATTTTCATCAACTAATTCTTCTTCTTCTGCTTTCCACTTTCCACTAATTTTCAGTACTCTTCCATTGTCCACTTCGACTTTCACATCCTCTTTGCTAAGCCCTGTATGTTACCAACAATATAATTAAATATGTCCTCTTTCAAACAATTTATACTCTATTATAATACAAAAATCACAAAATAATTTAATTTCAAAATTCACCAATGCTGCAAGTTGAGGCTGAGGTTGGTTATAACTTATATATACATACATACATGTTCAAATTTTACTGTTGTGCTCAAGTAAAAAATTATATGGTTAAGAAGTAGATGCCATAGAAGTAGCCCAAAAACATTGCTCAATCAATCCGTCCAAATTTGGATTAACTATTGACTCATTCATTTATTAGCTCAACCAATTTTAGCCAAATCCATTAAAAATAAAGTTGATATTTATTCAGTAAATCTATTTTAACTCGTTTAAATTAATACCTGGAAGGTCGACGAAGAAGCAATGAGCTTGAGGTGTTTCTTTCCAGTCAATTGGAGTACTCAAAACAGGACACATATTCATCATCCCAACAATTGGATCACTGCTCCTCAATAAGCTGCACATCTTTTTTTTCCCACTTAAATCAACTAACTAATTGTACTTCTTTCTCTGTCTGTGGAATAAGTGAAACTTTGCACAAGTATATATAGTGGGTTCAAATTGGTCTTGAAACTTCTTAACGTGGATAAAAGAAAAACATCTAGCATGTTCATTTATAAATAATAAAAAAAAATTAAAAATACTGTTTGGATCATTCTAAAAGCTTCCATCTTCTACTAGTACTCGTATTCAGTATTAGAAGGTACTACCACTTTCATCTTATTGATCCATTAAACTGCCACGTGTACAACTTCTCAAGAACTGCTTCTTTTGATTAAAGAAAGAAAAAGAGTCCTTTGCAAAAGGACATGTTTTATTTTTCTGTTAATTGGTGGAGTAGTATATTTATTTCTTTCATTCAAAAATCTCTAAGTTTGAAGTATATAGCAAAAGGCTCATTTGAATTCAAATATTATTCTCTGACTTCTTGATTCATCAGAAAATATGACGCAAACTTTACATGCTTATGTTTCTTCTTTGAGTAAAATTTTAGGAATAACAAATATAAAAATTATATTGACGCTCTATCGAGAAAAAAATAGATTAAAATATAAAACAGAGAAAATGAAGGGAGTATAGGTTAAAGCTTACGTATATATAAATACAGATGCTTGCAAATGGTTCTGAACTTCTTGTCCCATTGATTAGTTTTTAAAGGAAAAAAAAAAAACTACAATTTTGGTACAATATAATTTTGAAATGGTCACTTTCACTTACAACTACAAAATACAAATAATATAAATCATAATAAAGTGCAATAAAAGGAGGCCCTGCATCCATTAATTTCAGTGTTAATGACAAAACAGTCAAAGAGCTTTTTGCTATTTTCCCTCTTGAGAAAGCTAACAATATTTTATCTGAACCAATTGAACTCTTACATATCTCTGCATTTTCCCATTTATGTGCCCTCATACTTCCAATTTAGGAGTAGAATATTATTTCATTGATTGACAAGAGCTCCTTTGCGTATGCTTCTCCTTATAACAGTATATATATCAAAACTACAATACACATACTGCTTTCCATTTCCCACACATTTTACTTCTCCAATTGAGGTAAAAAACACACTTCAATCCCTCTTAACAAATCTCCCCTGCAAAATTATAAGACAATTTGCTAACGACAAGACATGAATGGACTAAAACTTTATTTATGTCACGAACATTAATAATGTAATTACCTTAATGCGAGGGCGTTTTTCAGCGTTGAGCTTGCGAACTTGATATCGGATAGTTTTAGAGAAGAGTCTGTTCTGTCTCTTCTCTTTGTACCTCATTACACTCGCCTCTCTTCGTCCCGCCTTCATCTCCTCATCCTCTACTTCTCTTTCTTCATTTCCAATTACTTCTGGCACAACTGAACTGATACTCATAAGTTGCCCCTATACAAATCACGATGTTGTCCTTTGAATTAGCTATTTCATTTTGTCATGTTTAATACAATCATGAAACAACTTCTTTTAATTTGAATCGAGAAATCCACAAATGACACAATATTTGAAACTCTATGCGTAATAGGATTGTCACTCCAGTACCACCATAAAGTTTGAACTATATTGTTTGTCTACTTCACACATCACAGGTTGTGCTAGCACAAAATCATGCAAGTTTATTTTGTGTATCATTATTACATGAAATAAGTTTAAAGTCTTTCTAAATTATATTTTAATTTTAAGCCACCAATTTTGTTGAACTGCCCTAGACTAAAAAAAAATGACTATCTAGTACTGAAAGAGACAATTATGGAGTTGTGAGACAAAAATTCACATGTGTTTTAATAAGTTTTCACGGAGAGCTACAATTCCTTACTGAATGGCTGATGGAGGTGTAGCCTACAGCTTGCAGACGAATAAAGACAGGAAAAAGTTTGAGCTAATTAAGTAAAAGCTGGCCCCACGAGGGTCAGGACAATTCAAGTGCTCAGCACTTAATATGGTAAGTTTCAACATTTAACATCTATCGACCCACCACTTTCACCTAAGATTTAACCATGACATTAACTACTCCTTTTGTAAATAATTCTCATGTGATACTCGATGTATTTATTAATTGATAGGAGGCACTAATACTTACCCAGTAAAAATAATCGAGATGCATGTAAATTACTACCATTGTCACAAAAAAAAACGAAAGAACTTTACTCTATTTGATGCAAACATCCAAAAAACAGAAAATTAAAAACAATCTGCAAAAGCTATAGTAAGAACAAAACAGGGATTCTCATTGGCCAGAAGAAAGAGAAACTCATACATAAAGCTGAAACTGCCTCGAGGATGGAAGTAAGCTCATTTCAGCCAATTATATAACTGCCATCTCTTTTGCAAAATTAAAGTTTCAATGGAACGTTTTTCTAAGTCAAATTAAAGCATTTCCCGAGTCACAGATCTACGGTAAACAATTTCTTTATCTAAACAAAGATAAAATTTGTATACATCCTACTTTTCTACTCTCGCCAAAGTGGGATTACTATGAATGAGTATGTTATAAATTAAAGCATTTTCTATATTACACAATTATATATCAACAGGTTTAAGTTATTTACCCTAAATCAGTGTAATTTCACACTCTATATCATAGCATGTAATTAGATATCAATTAATATCTTAAATTAATTATTAATCAATGCTTATTAAATAAATTACCGGCAATTTTTCTTTTGTGTGTGTGTATTAGATAGTGAAATATCAATATTTCATGTTGAATAGTTTCAACATTACATTATGTTTGGTTATAAAAGGTTATCCTTTCCTCAATTTGTGACAACCTAAAGATACCATCCCTTTCCGATATCTAAATTCCTCATCTTCTCTTTTTAATACTAACTACTTAAAAGACTTTTAAAAAGTGTAACATTAATGTTACTTGTAATTATCGTTTAAATGACCTGATAGCATAAATTTAAAAGTAAGGTAAGAAAAACTAACATTTAATGAAAAAGGCATGTCGTAGGCGAGAAAATCGTCATGGATGTCCGGAACGATCTGGGGGGACTCGGACTGAAGGTAAAGTGGACCTTTATCGGACCAAGCATTCAATATTTCGTCATAATCAAGCTTTAGTGACAATTGTTGTTGCCGTCGTTGATGATGTTTGTTCCACGGACAACTACTTACTTCTTCATCCTTCCTCGTACTCTCACTATGTTGATCGAAATCAACAACATCCGAGTAAACAACCCATTTCTCTTCTTCCCTGTGTTCCCTCTCTTTGTTCCTTAGAGCCGTCCGTACAAGCTCACCCTCTTGTCCTCTATAACACAAAATTAACTCAAATTTTCAGTAACCCGCTCAAGTATTGGGTCAATCCAACATTCAAAATGCAACACAAAATTAACAAAGCAAAAATTTTAAAAATATGTGAATTTAAAAAGAAAATCGATAGAAGTTTGGGTCATATTGGTCGAGTTTAATTATGACCTGTAAATCCATCCTTACTAGATCTATTTAATTTAATTTCGAGTAGAAAAAATGGCACCTGTACCTGTAAGTGTCGGCAAATGTGAGGCTCGCCTCCGATGACGAAACTGTCATGTAATTGGGAACACTAGTACTTATGTTGCTGTCAATTTCATCCTTTGAAGAAACGAGAACTTCGTTGAGTGTAGTGGCGCTGTTTTCAGCGGCAGCAAAGAAGAGAGCTACGTTCTCATCTTGGGCAGTACTAGTACTGTCTTTATCATCTACCAAATTTTCTGGGTGGAGTGGGAAGAGATTGAGCTGATCATGATCATGTGTGCTACCGTTGGATGGTGAAACAATCATATGATCTGACGGTTTCTCCGATAACTCGAGACTTAGGCTCAGGAACTTTGGTTTCCTGCGCTTCAGCTTGTTTCGGGTTTTGGATTTACGATTCTTTGGTGTGACGGACCGGCATCCGGCATCGGACATATGCATAACAACAACAATGATAATCAGATCACTTCACTGTATTGGTTTTTTTTAGAACAGTACTCAAAAAAGTGTAATGTTTGTTGGGAAGACTTGTGAATATTTTGATGATACTTTTGGTGATTGATCAGGAGCAGAAAGGTCAGTGTCGATATCATGTTGCACTTTTTGACACGTGGAGCTCGTTGATTGGACATGAATGAGGATTGTGTTGTTATCTGGATTGCATTGCTGCTGGTGCCTTTAGATATTTATTTTTTGGAGAGGTAAATAAGGACTATTCTCGTGATTGAATTTAAGATCACACCTAATTGCTCTATTAGTTGGGAACTCTTAAATTTGGTCTTTAAGAAGCCATTGCAAATCAGTGATCAGTGAAATAATTAGCTACTTTTTTATTTCTCCGTTAACAGTGATCTTTTTTACCACGGTTAAAACGAATAGAGAATTTTAAAATGAATATTTAATCATGGTTTTAAATCCTTTCAAACATTACACTATGGTCTAATATTTTGTAGATAAGTTTGAGAGCAAATATTATACAATAGTCTGACTTTGTACGCAAAGGTAATTTTTCCAAGGACTATACTTGCACAACTTCACTAATCGAGAGACAAAATCTGAATATAATAAGGGTTATTAGTATAAATCAGCCAATTAGTTGGTTCCAGCCCAAAACTTTAAAGGCCTATATGGGAATCATAGGTCTATAGAACATCGTCTCAATGCCCAAGCCCAGGCATCGGCTCTTTTTACCAGCCCATAACTTTAGAAAACCCATATCTCAAATTTTAATGAGTAAATTTTAGGTTTAACAAACATAAAAATCATAGTTGTATGTTGTAGCTATAGTTTACATAATTGTGCTCCATAACAAACTATATGTTTGCTATGTCTATTAATCTGTATATTTCGATATACGTATACATAAAAATCTGTATTTGTATATTTCGATATACTTATATATAAAAATCTGTATATGTATATGTAACTGTATTTATGTATTTATGTCTTTTTTGTGATTTTCAGTAGTATATGTATTTGTGTATTATATGTATTTAAATATAAATCTGTATATGTATATGTAACTGTATTTTTGTATACAGATAGATTTGTATACAAATCTCTCTCGCTTTATACAAACACAAATTATACATTGTATTTTGTATAATTTGTGTTTGTATAAAGCGAGATAGGGAGAAAGACAAAAGAGAATTGGGCAATGCAAGATTTGTATTGTATAATTATAAGTGTATATGACGAAGATATATGTATTTGCATGTGTCTATACAGTTTACTCTCGCTTATACAAACAGAAACACAATTTATACATTTGTGTTTGTATAAAGTGAGAGAGGCGAGGGAGAGTGACGAGCAAGATTCGTTGGGGAGAGAGGCGAGTGGCAAATTGTTTGCTACGGATTAGAATTAAATAAAATTGTGGTTATAACATTTAATTTGAATTAATAGTTTGTTATTTTATACAATTTTCCCAATTTTAAAATGTAACCTTTTTCTTTCTTATTTTCTCCGTTTTTTTAAAATGGCCTAGTTTACAGACTACGATTTTATTTAGCTTGTCTACGGACGATTGATGTAAAACCGTTTCTTTTAAAAAGTGTTATTTAAAAAAATATTTTTGGTGAGAAATAACTTGTGTTTTTACCTCTTCAAATTTGATAACTTTTAAAATATTAAGTTGATCTACTCTAATTTAGCTTCAACATTAGTTAAATTAACTCTTAATAAGCAAAAAGTGTCATATAAATTAGATTCAATGAAGTATGAAGATATGATACTAAAACTTTGCAATTCCTAATTACGTTTTTTATTAATGTCTAGAAAAAAGTTAGTTAGGACAGTACATATGCATAGAAACGGTATCTAATTACAAATCTATTTTGCACTCTACATAATAGTTGATGCACTCTTCCAAGTCAATATCTTCCCCGTGGCCTGTGGGAGAAAATGAAGACTCTACACTTTGAAGTTTGAATTATAGTTATTTTTCCAAGTAGGCTTAAGAAAGTTTTATTCATCTGTATCTCATTTTTTATTTTCTGAATTTAACACCCGTAGATGCTTCTTCATTTTTGGTTTTATGGCCAATTTTTAAAAATAGTATTACCTTGAACTTATTAAAATATATTAAAATAAAAGATACCCTAAAATAAAATATACGGTTATGATATTTAAATGGTAAAGTGTTATACGGATCATTTTCTTCGTCAATCTAGATGCAATTAAAAAATTGAAAAGGTTTTGTAGGGAACCTATTCTTTGTTAGAGTTTTGCCCTGATTTTCTTATCTTATTTGAAGTTTAGTTTTTTTTCCTAAAAGTAAAGTCAAAGTATTACCATAAATACTTTAATTTTTTCTAAAAGGAAAATATAATATTCTTCCATATTTGAGTTATTTTTTCCTTGGAAGAAAAGTTTGAAACGCTATAAATTGAAGATACATCTTCTCATATCAAGAACACAATATCATCCACAATGTAGACGTTTAAGAGTCTTGTTTATGGAGAGATTTTATCCTAAACATATTTATGATTTTTTAATATTAGTTTTCAATATGTAGGTCGCTTGGCCAAACCATATTAATAATATGTCTTTAGTATGTTTTTATTTGTTGTCTGATTTGTCGACCATATGATTTGCAATTGGAAGCTTCCGCATGACTCCCTAATCACTTTTGAACCCAACAAGTGGTATCAGAGCACATCCAACGATCCCATAGTCCGATGGTCCTATGGTTCAACAAGATTGAAGAAAGGTTCAAGTGGTTTCAAATTAATTTGCAACAAATTTGGTGATAATGAAGATTTTTGTGTTACTACATGTGGGGAAATTTTCAAATATATTTTGACAATCCTGGTGCTCTATCCTTAAAAACAAAATCAATTTTCAACCCCAGTAAACTTTTAATGCTCGGGCTCCACTTTTAATTCATGCATCTCACTTTTAACGCATGAGCTCCACTTTTAACTCATGCATCTTACTTTTAACGCATAAGCTCCACTTTCAACTCATGCATATTACTTTTAACGTATGAGCTCCACTTTCAACTCTGATCATAACTTTTAACACATGACTCCAATTTTTAACCCATATCAATTTTTAAATCACGGTAAGCAGCAGTGCTATATGAAGATTGTGTGAAGAAGATGGATGAAGTTTGGTCAAGAAAATCCAGCCAAAAGGGGAGATTTGTTAGGGTTTTGCCCTGATTTTCTTACCTTAGTTGAAGTTTATTTTTTCCTAAAAGTAAAGTCAAAGTATTACCATAAATGTTTTGACTTTTTCTGAAAGAAAAATATAATATTCTTCCATATTTGAGTTATTCTTTCTTTGGAAGTAAAGTTTGGAACTCTATAAATTGAAGATCCTTCTTCTTATATCAAGAACACAATAGCATCCACAATGTAGACGTTTAAGAGTCTTGTTTATGGAGAGTTTGATGCTAAACATATTTATGATTTTTTAATATTAGTTTTCAATATGTAGGTCGCTTGACCAAACCATATTAATAATATGTCTTTAGTATGTTTTTATTTGTTGTCTGATTTGTCAACCATAAGCTTCGCAATTGTAAGCTTCCACATGGCGCCCTAATCACTTTCGAACCCAACATTGTTTTCTTTCGAACCCAACATTGTTTTCGATCTAGGACCTTCTACTTTCAAGATTCATAACATTTTTCGGGCATCCATTAGTAATGTCAAATTTAGTACATGGTAATAAAAGTATAATTTTCAATTTGTTCAAGTTTAGGTAGATTGGATTTGAAATAGCTCCATTCCTATTTCCTAATTAAAGATGTGGATAAATTTGAATCCTCCAAATAGTCTAAATCAACTTGGCTTATCAAAATAGAGAATAGTAAAAGGATATGTGGGGCCTGAACTTGTAGAATTGGTGCATGTCAACTAACCGATAATTTTGACTTATGCTCTTACTTTAACCTCAAACGTTACATACTGTCTGTATTTTTTATTAACACTAGATTTTGTTGCCCGTGCTATGCACGGGCCCAATAACATAAATGGTATGTTTTTGGGGCTAATAACGAAGTTTTTGAAGCGATTATTTGCGTGGATTATCACAAACCTGTACTTTCTTTGACGCTATTCAAGGAACAATAAGACTACCCACATACAACATTTTTGAACAATTTTATGTTGTCAATTATCACGATTTAATTTTAAGAATCAGTCAAAAAAAATTTCTGTTTTTTTAATAAATATTTTAAGTTGTCAATTATCACGATTAATTGTATTTTATACATAATTTTTAACGATAGATTAATTTCAAGAATCAATCGAATTTTTTAAAATGTATTTATTTTTGAAATATTTTATGTTGTCAATTATCATGATTTATAGTATTTTTACGCAATTTTTAAATATAAAAAATTTAAAAAAATAAGACAAATAAATTAAAATGGACCCAATATATGTTATTTTTGTTGTCTCAATTTATGTGACACAAATGAAATTTAAAGAGTCATCCAAATTTGCACTTTTT
>NW_006238930.1:3345666-3459688 GCF_000226075.1 Solanum tuberosum | reverse complement strand
TATTATATATTATATAAACTCCCTTAGAAAATAAATATATATTATATATATTATATAGTAGAAAAAAAGTAGAATATAAGTAGAATATTATATAGGGAGTTTATGATGGGACATTCAAATGTCCCATCATAAACTCACTCTTATATATAAGTAGAATAAAGATAAAAAACCTTATTTTTTACCTTTGATATAATTTGGCTGAAAAAGGAATTATGAAAACATATCCGTCCAATATTTCTATAAAAAAAAAGCAGTCACGAAAACTTATCATGTTGTCGTTAATGCTGAGTGTTGACTATAATGAAAGTTTTGTTTTTTGTGGGATTATTTGGTGCTCAAAAAGACCAAAATGTTTTCTGAATAACCATAGTTCATTAAAATGGATTTTTTTAACCGAATCAATTATAACTATAGAGAAAAAACTAAATAAAGTGTTTAAAACAGAGCAAAATAAAGCAGTCAATAATCACACACAACACAGAAATTTTACTTTTTGTCGTGAATTTGGTTCTATAGCACCATTCCTTAATTGATGGGAAAAATACCACTTATTTCGGTCCCCAAGGGTTCAAAAATATACTTGAAAAAAAGAGAGTTACTGTTCTCTTTTGACTTCTTGTTTTGTGAGGAAAATATATGTAAAGAATTCATAGAATTAATATGTTGACAAATATTTGGACACTGTCACAAAGTATAGAATATTAATTAGTTTTCATGCATATTGTGTTGCCACATTCTTCTTAACCAAATCAGAAATCACTTCATCATCTAATTAATGTTACAATGATAAGAGCATGACAACTGACTTTATTGGCATTTATTTTCTAGTAACAAATCGATCGGTTTCCCAAGACTTCTTAGAGCATGTTTGAATTGGCTTAAAAGTTGGTCAAATCTATTTTTAAGTCATTTTTAGCCTTTAGAAGTGTTTAACAAGGTTAAAAATAACTTACAATAAGTTTAAAATGACTTTAAAAAAGTTAAAAATCAAAAATAGGTCTTCCCCTACTTTTTATTTTTTGCTTAAAAAGTCATTTAAGTTTGACTTTTTGTTTTTTGACTTAAAACCTACCTTTTTTAAGCCAATCCAAACCGGCTCTTATTCCCTCCATTTCTTTTTATATTTCATTAGTTGGTCCATAATATATTGCATTTCATAAAATCAATGTATAAATTACAATATTCTTCCAATTTTATCCTTATAAGTTATTAGTTTTGAAAATATGCATTTAAACAACATAGAAAACTAAATGAATAATTTATGTTGATTCGTCAAATTAATTCATATTTATTTATTAAAAAGTTGACTTAAAAAAATTAATAAGGATAATATAGTAAATGTACTTAATTTCTTCTTGCACATGAAATAAAAAATAATGACATATAAATAAAAATGACGAATTTTTTAATTCCCTCATAATGTAAACAATATTTATTTTACCCACGTCATTTAAGACCACCTAGAGGTACTTGTCTATACTTAGTGTAGATCGTAGATATTATAATTCTTCCGTTTTAAAATATTTTTCATATTGTTATTCCCAAGAATGAAACTGTATGAATTTTAATTATTAATATTTAAAATATTGAGCTAAACTACTTCAATGTAACTTTTGAAATTAATTAATTTAACTCTCAAAAAGTGAAATATAACAAATATTTTGTGATGGGGAAGTGATAATTTAAATGGTGTTATAACCTTTTGAAATCGGTTAAATCACATTCAGTACGTAGAAATTTTTATAATGCGACACTGAATAGATTTAATTATTGTTGATTAATGGCATGAGGTTACAACAAAGCACGCCGCTTAAACAAGTTTCCCGTTTACCAATTATCATTATGGGCGCCGTAATCACATGCAGTGTTATTTCTACTTTCTACTGCTAATCTTTTAATTAGTCTTATGCATCTCTTTTTCAATGGGGTGGGAAGGCAAACATAGAATACTCCATTACTATATTAATGCATTACCATTAGATGAATAAATATAAAATATTCTTTACATCTGTTTAAATTTTGGTGGGAAATTTAAATGGTATACCTATGATTGGAGTATTGTTTTTTAAAAAATATATATATTTTTCCATTCCAAATTAATTGTTAGGTTTCATTTCTTGAGAAGAAAACTACATAAATATTGATCAGTATTATATTTCCTCAAATTGACATCAGAAGAGTTGTAACATTGAATACTTTTTGAATATTTGAATATCTAGATTTTAATTATAAAATATTAAGTTGATCTAAATTCATTTTCACTTTGAAGATTATCAAAATTAACTGTAGAAAAACGAAATATAACAATAAATTTAGTAGGGATGGGGTACATTATTAATGTAGAAACTAGAAACTAACCTAACGATCAAAACTACCAAGTGGGAATCCAAAAGAACATCATCAGAAATTATGAATCAATTGAGGCCCACCTCTAGTTTAATCACGCCATTCATCCCGGGTATTTTCTTCCTTTATAAACCCCTCCTCCTTTTCTTCATTATTTACTCACCTCACCTCAACACAATATATTCTTTTCTATCTACAGGGCAGACTCTGCTTTACCCCCATTAAAAATATGTCTACTTTTCTCTTAACATTTTCCCTCCTTCTTCTAGCCCCACTACTCGTAATTAGTTCTATCCAAGACCCAGAACTTGTTGTACAAGACGTTCATAGGTAACACAAAAACCACTCGTGAGTAGTGACGACTTCTATTTTTATTCAATTTATTGGTATTAACTATTTTTTGTTATTTTGAACAGGAGCATCAATGCGTCATTGACGAGAAGGAATTTGGGATATTTATCGTGCGGATCAGGGAATCCAATCGACGATTGCTGGCGATGCAACCCCAATTGGGAGAAAAATCGCCAGCGATTAGCTGATTGCGCCATTGGCTTTGGAAAGAATGCCATTGGAGGAAAAAATGGCCGAATTTACGTGGTTACTGATTCAGGGAACGATGACCCCGTGAACCCCAAACCCGGAACTCTAAGACATGCTGTTATACAAGACGAGCCTTTATGGATCATTTTCAAAAGGGATATGGTCATTCAGCTCAAACAAGAGCTCGTCATGAACTCTTATAAAACCATAGATGGTCGTGGCGCGAGTGTTCACATTTCAGGTCAGAGGCAGATCCAGAATTAAAATTTCATTCTTTTCTAAAATTCATATATGTTATATTTTGCGATTACTATTGTTTCAGGTGGTCCGTGCATTACAATCCACCACACCAGTAACATTATAATACACGGGATTAATATACACGATTGTAAACAGAGTGGTAACGGCAACATTAGGGACTCACCAAACCATTCCGGATGGTGGGATGTTTCTGACGGTGACGGTATATCAATTTTCGGAGGGAAGAATATTTGGGTGGACCATTGTTCTTTGTCTAATTGCCACGATGGTTTAATTGATGCAATTCATGGATCTACAGCAATCACGATTTCTAACAACTATTTTACTCATCATGATAAGGTGATGTTGTTGGGACATAGTGATTCTTTTACACAGGACCAAGGCATGCAAGTCACAGTTGCTTTTAATCATTTTGGTGAAGGGTTGGTGCAAAGAATGCCAAGGTGTAGACATGGTTATTTCCATGTGGTCAATAATGACTATACTCACTGGGAAATGTATGCCATTGGTGGTAGTGCTGCACCTACTATTAATAGCCAAGGCAATAGGTTTCTTGCTCCCTATGAAAAATACCGCAAAGAGGTATTTCAATTCAACACTGAACATTAAATTACTTTATCTCATATAGAGAAATAATTTTTCTTTGACCCATGATTTTTAAACGTTAGTTGAAAAATAATAATACCATACAAATAAATTTAAAAGAAAATTGTTACTTATACTAAAAGTAGTATTGAATTCTCGTGATATAAAACAGAAAATTCTAGTAAAAGGGTTTGAACATTGCTACTTTTGAATCCACTTGTACAAATTTTTGGCTCGGCGCTGACCTATACTATTTCCCAATGTGCTAATTTTACTCTTTTTTTTAGGCTTGTACGTCGTTATCTTTTACACTAGAATTTGAAATGTAATAAGATTACACTAAATAGTTGAAATTTAACAGGTGACAAAGCATGAGGATGCACCAGAAAGTCAGTGGAGAAGCTGGAACTGGAGATCAGAAGGTGATTTGATGTTAAATGGAGCGTATTTCAGGCAAACAGGGGCAGGTGCATCATCATCTACTTATGCCAGAGCTTCAAGCTTAAGCGCTAGGCCTTCTTCTTTAGTTGGATCAATCACCACAAATGCCGGTCCTATTAACTGCAAAAAAGGCTCCCGCTGCTAGTAAATGGCCACTAAATTTATTTTACAAGGGAGAACTTACGATTACTAGATGACGATAGTGAAAGAAGTAGTGTTTTAATTAAGCTGAAAATGGTACGGAAAATATATGGAGACCATTTCGCAAAACTTATATTTCAATCGTTTTCTTTTTCTAAATTTTTCGAGGACAGACTATTACTACTAATTATTGTCCTTTGGACGTTTGTTTGTTCCTTGATATAGTGACTATCTTGGGTTTTCCCTAATGTGTTACTATCTTCCTTTATTTTAACTTATTTACTTGTCCAGACTAGCAAATCAAGATAAACTTTATAACTTAGTTTGCATTTTATCAATATTATTATTACTATAGTCATGTTCCAAAGTTTGAATTTTATTATTTTCAAATTTCAAACCGACGAGGAAATGGTTAAAATTAAACAGCAACTAAATGTTCACTGATAATATCATGATTTTTAGGATGCTTAACGACCTTTTATATATAGTCTTCCACAAATGCATGATCTATACAAATGCTGATCCTGAATTCATATTTGATGAGTTTAACTTTTATAGGAGTAGTCTTAATTCTGTTCAACACATTGATTATATTTTATTTACATATAAAAATTTATATTTTTGGCCAAACTATTGGATTCAATTTAAATATACGTCGCATCTGCCTATATATCGCACCAGGAAAGTTTCATCAATCTAAAAAATTGTACTAGACACTACAAAAATATACTAAACATAGCACATATTGTGCACATAAGAAAAGTTATAGCAAACTCTAGAAATAGAGCAAAAATAGTTGAAACTGCTAAAAATAATATTACCTTCGAAATGTGAATTCCCACTGAATTTTTTTATTTTTTGACGGAGATCTTCAAAGGATCAAAACAGTTGAGATCATATTTTAGAAATTATTTTGCATATATCACAGATATAAGGGTCTATTTTTGTTATTTTCTCGTTATTTGGGTAAGATCCGATATTTAATGTGAACATGCATGGGATTTTTACGACTGCTTCAGTTGTCTATTCAAGGTGGAAGAAATTGATTGGTCAATACACTTACCTTTTTTCCACTCTTCTTAGGAGCTTTTTCCGTCAATCATGGAAATGACCCTATGCTACAAACTAAGGAATTTAAGACATTATTGATAAGTCCATTTTTTTGACAATTGAGTCACTTAGCAATTAATAACTATTCCTCTGCTGGAATTGTAGGCATCAAATTAGTTAACTAAATAAACTACTATCTTATTAATATGAAATTTTCTAGTGTTAATTTGGAATTTAATCGAGCCCATCATGGAGAAGTGGTAGTGAATGGAAAAAAGAAAACAAGGCAAATAAAATATTTATTCAAGCAATCAGATCTTTTCATTTGATCATTTTATTAAAGCAAATTAAAACAACAAAATATACATGATGGAAGTTACAAGTACATGTCACTAAATCAACAAATTCGTTAGCTGTTCTCTCTGTTTTTTAAGTAATAAATTTCCTTCTGTGGAAAATTAATTTCACAGAATTTTAAAAAATAGTAAGTATTGATTAATGAATCAATTAGAAGAAGAATGCGGCAGCGACTGCAGCAGCAAAAACAGAGGAGACAGCCTTCAATGTAGTTGCGCCACTGGCGTCGGCGGCGGGTGCCTCAGCAGGTGTAGCAGCGGCGGGAGCGGTAGAGGTAGTGGGTGTGGTAGCAGTTTCACTGTCGGGAGATGGTGGTGATGCGGGTTCCTCTTCAGGAGTTTCCGCACTTGAAGTTGGAGAAGAGGAGGAAGGGACAGAACCGGAATTTGAAGATTTAGGAGATGATGCTGATGATGATGATGGGGATGACGATGATGATGATGATGGGGTACTTGCCTTAGGAGATGAGTCAGAGGATGATGGGGTGGTGGCTGCGGCAGCAGGTGCATTGGCACTACTGCTGTTTGGTGAAGCTGCTGCTGGAGTAGATGTAGATGGTGATGATGCGGGTGATGTTGCTGATGTGGATGGTGATGTTGCGGGGGATGTTGATGGCGATGTTGCTGATGGGGTTGAAGACGGGGATGCAGCAGGGGAGCTGCTTGGGGAATTATCTGCCGAAGCAAATCCAGCAATGGCAACAAATACCAGAGCCAAAACAATAACTTGACGAGCCATTTTTACTTTTTTTTTGGGTATTTTCTTTTTTTCCTTTTTAGATTTTTTTGATGTAAAAAGTTTGAAAGAATAATGATCCTTCAGTATTTGCAGTAGTTTTTTAAAGAGAAAAAACTGTGCAAATTAATAAGGATGAGGACAATGAAGAAGTTGAAGGCAATGAGTTATATAGGACAGAAGGAGTTACAGGTGTTAGGCCAATTTCCATCTGCAAAGATAAAAAAAAACGAACGGTAAACTGTAACGATATTGACCAAGCACCACAAAAATTCATGGGTGCACTTTATCTGCTCCTCCGTTCTCCATGGCGAGTCATCAATTCAAAGTTGTGAGCAATTTATGTGCTTTTCCGATACTTTATCTATTTCTGTTTGTTTGTTTTAACTACATTTTTCATATATTTAATAAAAAATGTTAGCTCTCAATTACTTTTAGTGATTCTTTAGTGGAAAATCCTAGTGTCATCCTTGATATACAATTAATAATAACCAACAAACATAAAAAAATAATGAAAATGCAAAAATAACGCTATTTATTGCCAAAGTTTTCATTTGAATTAATAAGTATTATAATATGGTTAAGAAAATTAAATTATAGTCAAACTTGTAAATACCTTCCATGATTTTTAATTTATTTATTTTGGGGTTAACCTTCCATAATTTATTTATTTTGTGGTTGTTGCTAAAAAAATATTTTTATTTTTATTTTTAGAAGCACTTTCAAAAAAACTTTTAAGAAAAGTACTTTTGGAACAAATATTTGTGTTTGGTTAATTCATTTGAAAAGTTCTTTGATAAACAAATTGTGTTTGACTAAATTTTTTAATCAATATTTTTGAGAGTCAAATTACGTAAAAGGACAAGTATCAATGCACTTTTAATATTAATATTATTTTAAATATCTATTATAAAAAAAATAAATTAATATTTTTTATTAAATTAAAATGTACATATTCAATTTTTCAATCAATATTATACATAGATGAAAATAAATAAATTAAATATTGATATATCATTGACATGATGATTTAAATATAATAAAAAATATCAAGCAAAATAAATTTAAAAATAACTTATTCGAAAAACTCATCATAAAAAAATAAAAATAAATATAAGTGATATATTTGTAAATATTTAAATATGACAAGGATATTTTGGGTTTGAATAAATAATTTTCTGCTTCTGCTATTTTTTTTTAAGAAACATAAATTTTTAGTTTCTTTCTGATAGTAGGAAAACTCTTTCTACTTCATTTAAAAAAAGAGTTTTACTGGTTAGTTAAACACCTTATTTTTCAAAATATATACTTTTTACTCAAAATAAGTGATTTTGGTCCTCTAACAACAATGTCAAACATACTCATAATTGTCATATTCCGTAAATCAAATTACAACTTATACAGTAATGTTTCTTAATATTTTCCAAGGGAAAATTAAAGATATTTATTTGTTATTAATTTGCCCTCAAAAATTATGATTCTAAGTTTTTTTTTTAATACTTTTTATCTTTATGGTTAACCTTCCACTTTTTTTTTTTTTTTGGGGGGGGGGGGTGCCCATCCATAATTCATATTACATATTTTAATGGTCATATTGTGTAAATCCAATTGACAACTTATACAATAATGTTTATTGAGTCACATTATTTATCGAAATTTTTTATTTTGTGTGTCACATAACCAATATTATTTATGAGGCTAATTTATTGCTTGACAAATGGACATAATTACTTATCTTTTTTGCAACTTTATGAAACGAGGACTGATCAATAAAAAGATGAAATTTCAAAAATATTTCTTCCATTTCATTATATGAAAATATCAATCAGTACATTTAGAGCAATAAGATATATAATATAAATATTCATCCTAATGTTCTTTTATGACTTATGCTTTTGCAAAAACAACACGCATCTCTTCATTAGCTTTGAATCTGCATAAAATTAATCAAAATAAATGTCATAAATAATGTGATACCAACCTAACTAAAAAAAGTTAGTAAAATAAAATTATACCTTAAATTCTTGAGCAGAAACGTGACCTCCCTGACATTTTTTCATACAGTCACTATAGCAATCCCCGTTAGCCCTACCTTTACTTGCACAATGAATAAAGCATTTTGCTGAGCAAGACATTTTTTCCTCACCAACAGCTTCAACATTTGTTAAAACATTCACAATTAAAAAAATTGTCAATATTACTTTTGTGAAGTTCATCATTTCTAATATTATTTTTTCCTCAATGGAATATTATTTTATTTTGTGTCTTAGGTACTTGATGGAAGAAAAACAGTGCTATTTATAATCAAAATTTCAACTATAATTTAAGACATATTAGACTATAATTAATCACATAAAACATTTAGATTAATAATATCAAACTTATAGTCAATAATATAATTTGGCTGTAATATTTATTATAGTCAAACTATTAATATATTTTGATTTTCATATTATGTAAATTTAACTAACAACTCAAAAACATTAATTAATGAAATAAAAACATTTAAATTATAATCAATAGATTATAGTCAAACTATTAATAAATATAATATATAATTTATTAGTCATATTATGAAAATTTAACTAACAACACATAAAAAATAATTAATCAGATAAAGCATTTAGATAATAGTCAATAATGCAGTTTGACTATAATATAGATTATAGTCAAATTCTTAATAAATATGATATATAATTTAGTACTTTTTTTTTAGTATATATTTTGATTGTCATATTATGTAAATTTAACTAACAACTCATTAAAAAAAATGTCTCACTTAACTTTATCACAAAGGAAAGACAAAGTTATTTCTGTATGATAACTGCAATTAATTTCTCAATGGAAAGACAAAGTTATTTCTGTATGATAACTGCAATTAATTTCTCCCTCGACAAAGTTATCGTTTTAAATTTTTAATTATAAAGTCCAGAACATAAAATATTACAATATTTAGTTACTTGAATTAAAAAATATCAGAAAAACTAATTCAAATTTAATTGATCGTATTCTCTTATTATATAAGTGTGACAATTAAATAACTAGAGTTGTCAAAAAGAGTCAACCCAACTCAACCCGACCCAAGACTCACGGGTCAAAGAATTTGATGTGCTAGGCGGCCCTGTCCTTCATTTGGAAGGCTCGTAAATACTCATCTCAACCCAATCCTAGAAGGGTTGTGAGCTGAGGCCGGCTAGCCCTTTTTTTTCATTTCAAACTTGAAATTCTATAACATCAAGAAAATGATAGGATTTTCAAATCAAATATGACAAACAAAGGTGTTCTTTCAATAACACTAGCAAAAAATCTAGTTGATTAACGTGTCTTAAATTGTCTTAGAATTTTACCCATGAAATTTGAAACTTCATGAAGTGTCTATTAAAAAAACAAGATAAAAAAGTAGTGAGTAGACTCCACTTTTAGTTGGTTTATAAAATTTTTGGTCATTTTAGAGAATTCACAAGATAAGTTTTGTTATTTATTTTGCAGAGATATCACAGTTGCATTTCCTAATTTTGTGGTGAATACACAAAAGAATGATGAGATTTACAAGGATTTCTGAGTTGTAAAAGTGGTGAGTACCTTTGAGAATATAGTTGTTTTTGTAGGGAGCCATACAGTGGCTTTATTGCATTTCCTTAAATAATATATGTTGTTCAAACTGTTCAAAAATATTGTCATTTCCAACTATTTTGAAAATTTTGACACACACCTGTCAACATTTTAAAAAAGTCTAGGCAACATACCATGTAATATACCAATAATATCTCTTTGAGGAAAGTTATTCTCGGGCCTCAAAAGTTTTGTTTATCTAATTCATATATATAGGTGTTTGGAGAGTGAAGTTAATTATGAATCCCCTATATGTAGTAGATGTAAGAAACACATGGGTACAATATCATAGCAAATACCACAATATCGAACATCATTCCAGCTTCTTACTATGTAAGAAACACATGACAAGTTCCAAACTCATTTTTGCAAATAAGTGAGGAGGAGCTAAACAGTGGCGATGGGAATATCATCATCACTCGCCCAGATTTATAACAGCTTCCATTAATGAGCTAAATCATCCACTCTTGATACCATAACTGAATCCACATAAGAAACAATTTGGATCTCTAACACTCCAACCGCAAAGCTAAAAGATTTGCAATGATCAAGTTAAATTACACATCTTCAATTTGGGGATGACCATGCAAGCATACAAAAAATCAAGAACAGATGAAAAGCTTCATGATGGAATATCAAGAATCTATCCAACCCCAGACATTAAAACTATGCATAGATTCCCTCATAACTTATACATGTTAGTTTCTAAGTTCCAAACCAAACACCTATTAATTTTATACATAGTAGAATACTGCCACCAAACATAGTATAACTTACTTCCTAGCCACCTACCAAACAACCCCTAAGGAAGGAAAGAAAACACAAGTGAGAGGGATTGCATAAAAGGCTATTCTTCTGGGACAACACTTGGAAGTACACTGGAAGATACAACCATTATAAAAGAAGAAACTATACGTCTTGGACATCAAGCAATTGTGTTAGTTGAAAATTGAGAAAAAAAATACTTCTGCTGCACATGGCAAAACATATTACTAGCACCTGGAAATATTATATGGGTAAATGTGGAATCTCCAATATAGTTGTATCCTACGTGACCAAGTAGGCCAAGGCCTATGACCAAGAACAAGCATTACAAGATCCTTAAGGAGGTTGAGGTTTCGGAGAGATCTTTTTTTTTTTTTTTTGATATCTTCTCCTGCCTAGACTGAACGTCACAATAATTAAAGTCGGAGAGCACTCAGCATGCTGAACCAAGTAGACCAGATACCTCTGAGACATAGGCCATTCTAAGCATCTCAAGCCTCAATACATTCAATAACAACACCCTTTGTTCAGAACTGGCTCAATGAAATGCCGATTATAAGTTGAAATACGAATCAAGGAAAACCAGGAACAATGGGTGAAAAGAAACTAATCAACTTAAGAAAAGAGATGCCCTCTCACAAGTTCACAATATGGGTGACAACTCAATCAGCCGACCTACTTAGCTCATAATACTTGCCACAGGACTAGCTCAAGCAACCTAGGTCCAGATTAAGGTGAATAAGCTCCCTACAAAGTTGGACCCTAAACCATGAGAGAATCTCAGGAAACTTGTATGACAAAAATTATAGCAATGGACGGGAAAGTAGCTCTTCTCTTAAAGGAAGATTTCCCAGGATATAAGGGAATCATAGGTAAAGGCACAAGGATCTTATCAAGCAAACAGAGGGCACAAATAAAGCATCAAGATCAAATCAGGTAGTATCAAGAGTTCAAGTGCCTTAATCTAATTCTGCGCCTCACAGTAGTTTCGCCTAGTTTTTATCCCATTGTTTCAATATTTGAATTAATTGGAACATGGAAGGCCTGACATCTCAGGCACTCTTCTTCTTTCTCTCTTTTTTTCCCTCTTGTGTTTGCTATACCTTTTGCCCACCACCCAAGCAAAGTCGGTCCCCAGTTAAGATTTCAATCCATGTTAACATAGCAAAACCCAAGTGGCCTACCTAAATCTCTCAATCAAAAAAAAAAAAAAAATTCTCACATAAATGGCATAGGAAATATGGTTTACATGTAGAGACAGATATATACCCACATACTCGCAAATGAAAAGAAAACTATAACACATTTACGCATTATTATTGTTTATTTAGTTAGAATGATGTCACCTTCGGGAATTGTTTTTAAGGATCAAAACCTCGAGTTAGACCACAAATGGTGCCCAATCATAAGGGAACTTGCCCTAAACACGTCAACTATTATTTATTTTCCCATATTATTTTGTTTTTTATAAAAATAGTCTGGGCTAGTACGCAAACACGTCAACTATTATGCGGTGTACCTATATCTTCCACACATAGCAGTAGCTCTGTCCACCAAGGCTTTAGGATAGGAAGAATCTGACAAGTTATTTTTGTATTTACTGGGATTTGAAGCATGATCGAACTTAGATCACACTCTTGGGTATGCAAATTATTCTTTACTGGCTATATCAACTACACACATATGCTCTTAGAGCACACACATTCTTTACAGCCATAAAAAGCAAAATCCATACTGTAATTTACCAAGGCAAACTCTCGACACATTAGCACAATGAAGAAGAATGGAACAGTGAAGCATATAAAACAACAGTAGTTAAAGGGATGAAATCAACCAAAAGTAATTTAATGATATGAAGCTCTTCAAATCACCAAAGAAAGAGGTGAGATGTGAAGGCAACAGAGAAGATGTCAAAGCAAATTATAAGCCCTGCAAAATAAATTATTAAGAAAATCAAGTGTAACTTCTTTTTGACCTATTACTATCGGTTCTTCAGAGTTCAGATCATTGTCGATAATAACAACAACAAGTTATCGATCCGTTCTTCAGAGTTCAGATAATTGTAAATAACAGCAACAACTAGCTATAGATGTGGAAGAGATTTCTCAAGAGTTCTTCAGAATTGCCCTAAAAGCTTCTAAGATGATGGCTTATCTATGTTAGACTGCAACACTTTCACAAAGCCTGACCAATAAATCCCAAACATACATCTCTACTCGGGATGAAAAAAGGTTCATTATTCCTAAAACATGATTTAGCAATCGAAATTGAGCTATATTTTCAACCCAAAATGGTGATGGACATGGGAAAAAGGACTATCTTTCAGTCAGAAACAATTAACATTACGCTGGAAAGGGACATCAAATTTCACCTATGCCTTTGTCTTCCTCCTCAAGCGCTTCCTTAGCTTCTTCAACTTGTGCTTATTCATCTTCTTCTTCCTCTTTTTCTTCACACTATCCGCCCATATCTTCAGTGAATCTTCTTCTACGACGACGCATCCATCATTCTCAGATTTAATTACCCCAATTTGAGAAATGGGGTTTAGGAAAAGCCCGAAAGAGAAACTTGGATAAACCAGCGAGCAAGGGGAAACATTCTGATTTGAATCCTCTGTTTCGCGTTGGAGACAAAAGGGTATTTGATTTCGTCTGCTACAAGAAGGATGAGCCAAGATTGGTGGCTGAGGAGGGGTAGAACTGAGGATTGCCGGTTCGGATTTATTAAGGTTAGTGATGATTCTTGTTGTGGCAGATTGAAATTGGTTCTTCAGAGCTTTCCGAAGAATTGAAGCCATTTGGAGTAACAATTCAAGAACCACCAAAAAGAGAAAGGAAAAATAACAGAGAATTGCATCCGCTAGGGTTTTGCCAAAAAGGAAGACGTAAAAGTTTCAAAAATAAATATATGCCCCCATGCAGGATCGAACTACAGACCTTCAGTTTACAAGACTGACGCTCTACCACTGAGCTATACAGGCTGTGTTCTTTGCTCTGAAAAAAAAGTTAATTATTCAATGAATTAAATAAATATCGTTCCTCTTCTTTCATGTTAAAATTTTTTAGTTGGTGGGATAAGAATAATAATTTTGGTCATAAGACTATTATAAGGCAAATTTGGTAATATGTGTTACCTAGTCCTACGATTATTTTATATAATCGTGAAATAAGTTATCTCATATAAAAGGTGAAATAAAATAATCTCATAGAATATCCTTGTCTATCTCATCCCACCAACTAAACGACCTTTAAAAGGGTAAACAAAAGGGGATACTTGAGTCATATTCATTATGAATTAAGTTTAACCACCTCTCATTTTAATAACACCAAACAACATGATTTGATTCATTTAGATGATAAATTAAGTTTAGAGTGCATATTAGTTAAATTAAGTGATACTAAAAGTTAATGTAAATATCAAACGAGTTTATTATATCTTCTTCCTGTATAAGCCTAAATAAGACGATTTGTTATGGCTTGTAATTAATTAAGCCAGTCCATAAAGTGAAGTTAACAGAATTTCAGCACATGATTTGTGGTTACTAATTACAAATTGGGCTTATACAACAAATAAAAATAAAAATGTAACACAATAATATACCCACGTTTACTACAAATTGAATTGAATTACAATTACAATGTATGAATACAAATTTATTCATGCACTGGTTTAAAGTTTCTATAAGCTATAACTGCGTAAAAAGGATCAGATGAAGCTGATAACAACCCAATCAACTGCATTATTTTACTCAGAGGTGATTTATTTTCTTGATCATCATTACTTGGTAATTTACGAATCACTTCTGGCTCTGTAAATCCCTTAATACATTGAAAATATTGTACCACAAGTTGCACTCTTCCGTACCCTGAACTGTCCCTCCATGCACTAATTGCTTTATCGTAGAACAATCTGTTACTGAAACTTACAATAAACACTCCTCCAGGTCTTAGAATTCGAAATACTTCTGCAAAAACCTGAAATTTAATAGTAACATTGTATTATAGGGATTATTAATACAATGATCAACATAGAAACTAAACATTGTGTTCTTGTGATGCATGATTTAGTACTAATATATCTAACTAACTTTTTCTCCATATCTTTGGATTTTGTGTGGCTTATAATGAACCACACATCTTGCAACAATATCTATGTGGTTGTGGTAACACTTGATTCTATCCTCTCTTCCAAATCATCAATCATTATAATCCAATTAAGGGATCATTTAGGCTAATACATCATACACCATAAGGCTTAAGATTTCAAAAAGAAATGACTAATCACCATCTAATTAATTTAGGGTAATGACTGACCTTCTCAGGCTGTTGAAGATACTGCACACTAACAGTACATAAAACAGCATCAAAACTGCAATTTTCAAACTGAAGTTTCTCATCTTCATTCAAATCCTTCACAAAGAAATAATCCAATTTGGGATTTTTGGCAAGCTCTTGGGCATTAAGTCCATGACCTACCACCTTTTTGTACTTCACTTCTTGTGGTAAATGACTCACCCATGAGCTCATAAGGTCAAGAATCTCAAATTCAGGCCTCAAACATTTCCTATAAAAACAGGGGAGTCCAAACGTTAAATTGGATCAATAACATATGTCTAGTATATTTTGACACCCTTACCGGTAAAGATTTGTTAAATTGGAAATGAAACGATCATCGACGTGTGTGACGAATCTTGGAAAGGCATAAAATTCCCTGTCTGGTAAAATGTTAAGTTTGGTTCTTCCTTGTTGAGTAAGTACCATGCGTTTGATTTTTCCTGCTGTTGATTTCGTAGAATTGTTGTTATCTTCATTTTTATAATAGGCTTTTGGAATTATTATTGAGGGCTGTGTTTTTAATTTGGATGGAAGAGGAAACAAGTGTAAGTTTGAGGATTCCCATGTTTTGGGATGGGAATTTGGAGCTATGGTGAGAAACATGTCTAATTTTGACTTTGATGAACACACACATCAATTTATCATTTTTATTTGGGCTTTTTGGTGTTTTAAATTGTTCAAATTAACTTTTTTGGCCCATAGGTAATTTGGACTGGTAGCCCACGTCCCTCAAGACTGCAGGGCTGAAATCACAGTCAAAATTTAAAAGTTTTAACTTTCAAAATATGCCATGTAAATTAGAACAATGTGGAGTTCTAGTATTTTCCTTTTGTATTGACAAAATTCTTTTTTTTTTTCTAGAGTTTGTTTCTTTTATATTGAAAAAATTCTCTTCCTTTTTGGAATTTAAATAATAATAATACCACACATTTTCTTAGTATGTTGTATATTTGATTGGTGAAGTAGATCGAGTCAATAAAATAATTTAAATGGTATCTTATTATTTTTTATAAAATTAAGTTTAAAATAAAAAATATATATTTGAAATATTTATTGAAAAAAATTATTTAAATTGCATGGGTGACCTTTCAAGTGAAATATCAATAGTTGAATGACTTTGAAAATAAAATAAAGGCATGTAACCTTTTAAGTGAGCTACTAATCTGCGATTTTTGAGTTATAAAATAAAATTAAGTAACGAAATCATTCGAAGTTTGAGTCAACAGAAGAAGAAAGTCCATACTAGAATTGTACAAATAATCTTTGATATGATGTAGATAAGATAGTATTAATTACCAACTTATCTAGGCATGGACTATAGGCATATATAACTAAATGATTATTGCTACTTAACAGAAGAAGAAAGTCCATACAAGAATGGTACAGATCTGATGTAGATGCGATAGTTTAAATTACCAACTTATCTAGGCATGGACATAGGCATATATAACTAAATGATCACTGCTACTTTAGATTATGCGACTTTTAAGTTATAAAATAAAACAATTGATTGGTGAAGTGGATCAAGTCAATAAAATAATTTAAATGAGTGTCTTATTATTTTTTTAATTAAAATTAAGTTTAAAACAAAAATTATATTTCAAAAAAATTTAATGAAAAAATCAATCAAATTTGTTGGGTGACTTTTTAACAGTTCATTTCTTCTTTTTTTTTTTTTTACATTTTCTTTACAAGCTTTAGTTTTTTCTTTTTGATGACAAAGGAAATCCGCAGGCGCAACCACATAGGAGAGGTAACCCGCACCAGGCTTGCCTGGTGCGACGAGCTCAACCCAGAGGCAAACTCCTTACTTTCGTTGGCAAGGGGTTTTGAACTTGAGACCTCCAACATGGAAGTCCCAATCTCAAACCACGGGGGTCACCCCAAAGGATTTTACAAGTTTTAGTTATTCATTCTTAAAAATAAAATTTCCATCTTATTTAGCTTAAATATTTTTATGTGTGTATTTTCATGATTGTGCTGTGTGTTTTTAAAATAAAATTTCATCCTATTTAACTTTAAAATAAAACATACATTTTATTTAGCTTAAAAATAAAATTTCCATCTTATTTAACTTAAAAATAAAACTTTCATCTTATTTAGTTTAAAAATAAAATTACCATCTTATTTAGCTTAAAAATAAATCTTTCATATTAAGTTTATTAAAGTAAAAGAAAATTTATTATTAAAGTTATCTACATTTTAATTGATATATAAAATATAATTTTTAAATGAGAAATAAACTAATTAATATGTAATTTAGTGGAGTGAACATTTTAAGAGAAATCAAAATATAAATAAACATAAGAATTAGGCAAATAAATTCAATTTATAATATATTCATAAATAAAAATTGTATTTATAAAATGTAATTTTTCAATAGAAAAATATATTATCACATAAACAACGAATAATTAAGGTTGTGAATGTTATTATAAATGTTATTAAAAATTAGTATGTTAATATATGAATGTAAAAGTGAGGTATAAAAGAGAGTTTAAGAGGGGGGGGGGGGTTATTATTTTACATACTTTATCCCAAATAAGTTATCTTGGGGTTACTATTCCACCTCCAATGAGGGATAACTTATCTCAGGACTAATTGTTAATCCTGAGATAAGTTATTTGAGCCTTTGCAACCAAACAATAATTAAAGGCTACTCAAAAGTTGTCCCGGGATTAAGTCCTTTTATTCATCACATCAAACGATCCCTATGTGAAATAACAATAGTTGAATGACCTTGAAAATAAAATAAAGTTAGGTAACTTTTAAAGTAAGCTACTTCAAATTATAGGACTGTTAGTTATAAAACAAAATTAAGCAATTTTATAAGAGAATCATTCAAAGTTGAGTCAACAGGAAAAAGAATAATTAAGATTGTGAATGTTATTATAAATGTTGTAATTAAACATAAACTATTAATTAAAAATATGTAATTTAGTGGAGTGAACATTTTAAGAGAAATTGAAAGATAAATAAACATAAGAATTAGGCAAATAAATTCAATTTATAATATATTCATAAATTAAAATTGTATTTATAAAAATATAAACAACGAATAATTAAGGTTGTGAATGCTATTATAAATGTTGTTAAAAATTAGTTTGTTAATATATGAATGTAAAAGTGATGTATAAAAGAGAGTTTAAGGGGAGTATTTTTGTTATTATACATACTTTATCTCAGGATAAGTTATCATGGGATTACTATTCCACCTCCAGTGAGGTACAACTTATCCAGAACTAATTGTTAATCATGAGATAAGTTATCCGAGCCTTTGCAAACAAACAACATATTAAAAGCTACTTAAAGTTATTCCGAGATTAACCATGACACCAAACGATCCCTAAATGAAATAACAATGGTTGAATGACCTTGAAAATGAAATAAAGTCAATAACTTTTCAAGTAAGCTACTTCAAATTATAAGACTTTTAGTTGTAAAACAAAAGTAAGCAACTTTATAAGGGAATCATAGTCAACAGGAAGAAGAAAGTCAATACAAGAATTGTACAGATAATTTTTTATCTGAGGTAGATGAGACATGTTATAATTAGCAACTTTTCTGGGCATGAGCTATAGGCCTATATAAGTAACTGATTGCACAAGGCAGGATAATCCCATGCTCCAAACAAAATTATTAGTACTGAAGAATTTGTTTCATCATGATTTTGCCCCTTCCAGTGATATTGGCTTTCTTGTTTGGTACTGTAATTTTTGTGTTAAACTTAATCTTTCAGCATTTCTTCTTAGTTCATAAGCATGACCATAAAGGATTACCTAATGGGAGCATGGGTTTGCCCTTGATTGGAGAGACATATGGCTTCTGCACCCCTCATAAATCATTCTCCATTGGCAATTTCTTGCAACAACATTGCTCTAGGTATGTACTTCATCATATATACTTTCATGCAAAATCTTATTATCATGTGTGGCAAATGGGCTTGTTTGATCAAATTTAATTGGGGAAGATTAAAGACAGGTTGGACTGAATTTGCATGAGCCAATAGGTTGTTGATCCACTCAAAAGTTACTTGGTTTCAAATGGGCTAAGAAATGGCCGGTTAAAACTCAAGTCGCCCACTTAATTATTACTCTAATTTAGTTGCTTTATTTATTTTTTTATAATTTTTTAGTAACTACTAAAATTATTACTTACTTTTCTTTATTACGACTATCTATCGAATAAAATTGTTATGATGCGTGGAAAATGGCGGAAAAAAAAGTCAACAATAAATAAAAGAGAAATAAATAGAATATAGAAAATCATTGAATTTGTTTGCTCCGATACAAGAAATCTGCCCTGAATAAGGCAGATAAGGCGCAAGAACATTGTTTGATCAAATTTAATATCCAATCTTCTGTATATAAATACATTTTCATCCATTATATTACACCATTTGACACGTTTTGACCCAACCTATTTAACCTTAGATAAATTAAACGAATCATATATAACTAAAAATAAGTTTATTTTTTTCCATCGCTAACGGTGTATATTATGTTGATTCTATTTCAGATATGGGAAAATATTCAAATCCAACATATTTGGGGCTCCAACCATTGTTTCATGTGACTTGGAGCTCAACACATTTGTCCTCCAAAATGAAGGAAAATTGTTCCAAAGCAGCTATCCAAAACCTGTGAAAAATATTCTTGGGAAACACTCTTTGTTGCTTCTCACTGATTTTGACCGTCACAAAAGATTTCGAAGCATTGAAATGTCCCTCATCAATAAATTTAAGTGTACACCACATTTTTTTAGTCATCTTGACAAGTTGTGTCTCTCACTAATGGAGTCATGGAGAGGAAATCAATTCATTCTCTTTTTTAAACAAGCTAAACAGGTCCGTCCACTTAATTCGTCATCTATATACATACATACGTATACATAACTTTATTTGAATTTGCAGTTTAGCTTTAGTATGATATTGATGAGTGTGTTGGAGATGGAACCTGGAGAACCACTTGGTTTGGAGTTATTAAAAGATTTCCTCACATTTATGAAAGGCTTTGTCTCCATTCCAATTAACCTTCCGTGGACACACCATGGCAAGGCCATCAAGGTACTAATAATTTTTCTTACATACTTTTATTTTTTAATTAAACGTCTCAAGTTTGAATGTATGATTCTTTGTGGTGAGTACAGGCTCGTAGAAGGATCGCATCCACATTGAAACAAATACTAAAAGAAAAGGACTCTTTTAATGAGATAATGTTATTGAAAGGAAAATTAAGTGATGTGGAAAAAGTGAGCATTGTACTAGACCTTCTTTTTGCTGGTTTTGAAACAACCTCTGGACTTTTGTCTCTACTAGTTTATTTTCTTGCTAAATCATCACAAGCTCTTCAAAATTTGAAGGTAAAAGTAACTCTTCAATCATCAAACTAATTTAACATTTATAAAATTATATCAATACCAATTACTTCTCTAATTAATTTATTATATGATCAGGATGAACACCGCACATTAAGGAGAAAGAAAAAGAAGGGGGAACCTTTAAATTGGGAAGATTATAAGCAAATGGAATTCACCATGATGGTATATAATTAATTCTTCTACTTTTTCAATTCAACCATTATGGTAATTCTCTGGATGTTTTCATTTGTATTATAGAAAAATTAAACTCTCATTATAATTCAGGTCATAAATGAAACTCTACGTTGTGGAAATTTGGTGAAGTTTGTACTCAGGGAAGCTATTAAGGGTGTAGACTTCAAAGGTTTGTACAAATTTGTGATAATCTTCATGTCAATGAACTTCCTTCATCATATTGGTGATTTCAGTCGTCATATATAATAAGTATTTCGTCATGAATATATATATGTTTAGTTTTATTTTTGTATAGTGTAATTTTTCTTTTGAGCTACATTATTGTGCTTGAATTCCAGGATATCATATTCCAGCAGGATGGAAAATACTCCCTATATTTTCTTCAATGCATCTTGATCCATCGTTGCATGAAAATCCATCGGAGTTTAACCCTTGGAGATGGGCCGTAAGTTTACCTTTTTCTAGTGAAGCATATTAATTTCAACGGACCATATATAAATTAAGCGTGATTTTTATTTTTTACTATAATAGTAATATTTAGTTACACAATTTATTTTTCTGAAATTCAGGATCCAGCCACAAGCAAAAATGTGACCCCATTTGGTGGTGGATTGCGGATGTGTCCTGGATCCGAGCTTGCCAAATTAGAAGCAGCTTTTTTCCTACATCATCTTGTCCTCAATTACAGGTATTTAATACATAAAAAAAACTCAAATGTACCTATTTATTGTTTAAATATACTATCATCGTCGTTTGCCTTTATCTGATGTTTTTTTTTTATTATATGATAAAAACATTAATCATCTATTGCGTAGGTGGACAGTGAAAGAAGATGAATATCCAATGTTGTGCCCATATATGGACTTCCCAAAAGGACTGATAATAGCTTTGGAGGCAGAAACAACTGATCTTGATGAATTTCTTTAAATATAAAGTTGTTGAATAAGAGTTAAGATTGATCGCTAATCTATTAATCTTATGGAGTAATATTTAAATGTAATAAAACAAATGTTGCAATGCTAAATTGAACTTTTGCTTTTTTTCGCCTTTCGTACTTTTTCAAAAAGTCATGAGCATACTATGTGTGCCATGTTATCACTCAATGCTATAATAATAATATTTTAAAAAAGGAATTCTCCTCAAAACTTGTGCAGAAAAGTCAGTTACACGCTCAAACTATTGTGGCGGCCTATTACACACCTAATCTTGTTCAAAGTGATATTATAATACCCCTTCCGAAGACACTCTCAGTTTTGTGTAAAAAAAGTGTTGTACACGCGTTTTCAGACATAAATACTATTATTTTTAATTTTTAAAAACCTTTATCTCTTGATATTTTCTTAAACTTTTGCAAAAAAATAAAAAATTGAACATCTTCCTCCTCACCATACATTTCTCTTTTTAAAATCTAGTTCTTCTTCTTCTTCTCCATTGTTCATAAATTGAAGGAAAAGATAAAAATTTAAAGAGAAAATAGGAGTCAGTAAATCAATTAAGAAGTATAAAGATGTTGGCGGCGGCGATAGGCGATGGGCAACTCCATTGTTGCCGGTGGAACAAATAAATTTTTCAGATCTGTAAAATTCTTTAAAAATCTTGATAACTATATGTATGTAAATCAAGCATTTCATTATTATTCTTTGTGTGTAATGATTAATCAAATATGCTATTGATGATTTATGACATAAAAATAGAAATTGTGGTGGTTGTAGGCAGTGCTCCGACGAGAATAGAGAAGACAAAGATGGAGAAATCATTTTCTTCAATGAACTTTTGATAAATTTAGGCAATATAATCATGAATTTTATGCATTAATGTTATAGAATTTTCAATAGAAATCATTATCTTTCTCATGATTATTTTTCGGTAACCTTCTCCGGTGAATCCTCTGGCGAGTTCAAATGGAAAAATCATGAAAATTATTAACTTTTCTATGGAAGTCATCATGTTCTCCACTCCTTTCTATTTCTTTTTAAAGTTCCTCTTTAAGGGTAGAGTGTTGGATGTCCTTCCATCAAACAATCAATGATGACAACTGTGGTGATTCCTTAAGAAGAAGAAGAACTCAAAATAAAGAAAAATATAAATGCTTTAAAGAATTGGGGCCACCAATAAAAAAGATTAAAAAAGAAAGGAAATTGAAATAATTAATATATTAAAAATTATAAAACATAATTATATAATGGCCAATAAAATAGTGTCATGTGTTCAAAGTTGTCATTTTAACATATATTTTTTTCTTGTCACGCACCTCAAGGAAGGCGAAGACACTTTTTTTGCCATGTCACGTTCTAAAGGGGTATTAATATCATTTTGAACAATATTAGGTATGTAATAGGTCACCATAATAGTTTGAGTGTGCAACTGACTTTTCGATATAAATTCAGGGAGGATTATATGCCTTTTCCCTTATAAAAAATGACATTTTGTATGATGATAATCAATTAAGTATAACAAATTGTGAAATATTCAATTAAAATAAAATTTTGTACTAAGTAATCAATTTTGAATTTTTATTTTATTATTTAATTAAAAATCATACTTTTTCAAGAGAGTCATCACTAAAGGGTGTAATAATAGCATTTAATTTTTTTAGGAGGGAATTAAAATTCTTGCAAAGGTTAAATTAATGTATGTAACTGAAAATTTAATCAAAGTTCAAAGATTTTTTAAAATGTGAATAGGAGATTATGTGTATAAATATGAATCTTGAATACTCTACAACTATAAAATAAAATGTCATTAATAAATGTCATAATTATCTAGAGTATAGGATTACAAAGGAAAAGAAATAATTATATTAAATTAAATGATCATAAAAGGTCTATTATTTAATGATGTATATTATTATAATGTGAATATATAATTGAATTTATAGCTTTTTTTGGTACATGGATAATTGTATTCCATATATAGAGTCAAGTCAAGGTATTTTTTTAATTAAAAAAAAGTCAAGATACATTACGATTTTGGAAATATAATCATATAATTTCTCCAACTTAATTTTGATGGGTTATATATAAATGATTGACAGGGCATGATAACTCCATACTCTAAACAAAATTGTTAGTACTAAATATTTTTTGTTTATCAAATCATCATGATGATTTTTCTCCTTCCTGTGATATTAGCCTTGTTATTTGGTACTGTAATTTTGGTCTTCATGTTTCACCATTTATTTTTCTTAGTTTATAAACATGATACTAAAAGCTTACCTGGTGGGAACATGTGGTTTCCCTTTGTTGGAGAGGCATTTGGTTTTTTTTCCCCTCATAAATCATTCTCCATTGGTAACTTCTTGCAACAACGTTGCTCTAGGTATATATATTAAATTTTCAGTCTAAATTCTCTTATGTTGTCAATTTGATTTGTTTTGATGTGGAAATTGGGCATGCTGGATCAAATTTAATTAGAATGGACCATTTAACTAAAAAGGGTCAAATCAATCCGTAATCATGGAGGTGTCAAGATAGATTTAATAACGAAATAACCAATCCTTTTTCATTTTTGTTTTTTTCTTCAAAAAAAAGAAAGAAGTGAAAGCTAGCTAGTGTATTTTGCTTAAATTATTATAATTTCGGATCTTCAATTTGATTTTATATGTACAGATTTGAATCGCCTTCTGATTAGTTAGATTATAGTACTTAAACATGTTTTGACCCAATAATTTAACGGGTCATTTTAGAATCAACTAGTTGGGTATTTAGTTCATGACAAACGAGTCATAAGTCCGTTTAAACTTGGGCTTGGTTAGATGAATTTACGAAAAATAGATTTATTTTGCCACGTCTATGACTATGCTCAAGACTAAATGTTTTCTTGGTTGAATTTCAGATATGGAAAAGTGTTCAAATCCTATATTTTTGGGTCTCCAACTATAATTTCGTGTGACTTAAAGCTCAACAAATTTGTCCTTCAAAAAGAAGGCAAATTGTTCCAAAGCAGCTACCCAAAGCCAATTAGAGACATTCTTGGTAAGCACTCTTTGATGATTGTCACTGATGTTGAACGTCACAAAAAGTTGCGACGCATTGAAGTTGGCCTCATCAACAAATTCAGTTCCACATCGAATTTTCTCGGTGGCATTGATAAATTGTGTATCTCATTAATGGAATCGTGGAGAGGAAATCAACTTATTCTCTTCTCAAAACAAGCTAAACAGGTCCGTATAATAAAAATATAACTTTCGTCTTATCAAACACACCCTTAGGGATAACATTCTAATTAATGTGTAATTTGAATTTGTATTTGCAGTTTAGCTTTAATTTGATGTTGATGAATTTGTTGGACATGCAACCGGGAGAACCACTTGGTTTGCAGTTATTAGAAGATTTCCTCACATTTATGAAAGGATTTGTCTCCATTCCAATTAACCTTCCGTGGACACCCTATGCCAAGGCGGTCAAGGTACTTTTTCTTACACTATTTGGCACGAGGGCTCCTCCATCATTAATCAGAGATATCGAAAAAAATCTTGATAAAAAGTATTTTCGGGTTTAACAATTCTTTTTGCTAGCAGGCTCGTACGAGGATTTCAGCCACGTTGAAACAAATACTAAATGAATGGAAAAATAGAAAAGACGTGCAAGTACAAAATGGGCAGCAAAAAGGAGACCCTTTTGATGAGATTTTAGTGAAAGAAGACTTAATTAGTGATGTGGAGAAAGTAAGCATTTTACTTGATCTTTTGTTAGCAGGTTATGAAACAACCTCAGGACTTTTGTCCCTACTCGTCTATTTTCTTGCCCAATCACCACAAGCTCTTCAAACTTTGAAGGTAAAATCAAATATATGTTCAATTTTATAATTCTCTTCTAAATTATAAAATTAGACGTATACTTCTAGACTAATGATTTATCATATGATCAGGATGAACACCTCGCAATAAGGAAAAAGAAAAAGGAGGGGGAACCCCTAAATTGGGAAGATTATAAGCAAATGGAATTCACCACTATGGTAATTCTTCAATCTTCTATTCTTTTCAATTCAACCTAATCAATTGGGCCATATATTTGAACATGTAACCCTTGCATTTCTAGTGTACGTTTTCATTTGATGAACTAATTAAGTGAGTACTTTTTTTTAAACTTCCTCTTATATATTAGTATGAACTATTATCTATGGTTACTTTTTTTTTTTCTTTTTAATATCATTATAATTCAGGTTATAAATGAGACTCTACGTTGTGGAAACTTGGTTAAGTTTGTTCATAGGGAAGCTATCAAGGATGTAAAATTCAAAGGTTTGTGAACAAGAAATCATTAAAGAGCTTATATTATATTTTAGTGTAGATTAAATATGCATAATGCAATATTTCTTTTTATCATTGTGCTTGGATTCCAGGATATCATATTCCAGCGGGCTGGAAAGTGCTTCCTATTTTATCTGCAGTACATCTTGAACCATCGCTGCATGAAAATCCATCGGAGTTTAACCCTTGGAGATGGACCGTAAGTTTTCCTCATTTTGTTCCCATGAAAATTTTCCTAAACCACACGACTTTCAGTAACGCTCCGTGCGGCACTTAATACTTAAAGTGGCATGTCAGGACACTAAGCCTAATAAAATTTCAGGATCCAGCTACAAGCCATAAGGTGGTCCCATTCGGAGGTGGATCCCGGTTGTGTCCTGGGTCCGAGCTTGGTAAATTAGAAGCATCTTTCTTCCTACACTATCTTCTCCTCAATTACAGGTATTTAATATGGCAATCAGTAAAAATAAAATAAAATAACCTTTTACTATTATTTTAATGTATTTCTCGTTATACTATTCATCATCAGTTTTACCTTTATCGCTTGGATAATTTCTAGATTTGCCCTTATTTTAACGGGCTAGATATGATTAGGCTTTATTATCATTAATTTGGTCTCTAAACCTACTAGTTTGAATCTTGATATTTTTTTTAAAAATAAATTAAATCATATTTGATCATCTGATAAAATAATCATCATTTATTTTGTAGGTGGACAATGAAAGAAGAAGAATATCCAATGTTGTACCCATATATGGACTTCCCAAAAGGATTGCTAATAGCTTTGGAGACAGAAACAAAAAATGCTAATTAAGTATAGGGTTTGTTTAAGGAAAAAGTTGTTGAATTAGTAAGATTGTTTAAATTTAACTAAACATTTATGATATTCATTTCTTCAATTGTTTGACAACTCTATGGAATCCTTTCCTAGCATAACGTTTGGTTACCATATTACTCCCTTTGTCCATTTTTAATTGTCATGTTGTGTTTTTCAAAAGTCAATTTGATTAATTTTCAAAGTTAAATAAGATTACAGTAATTCGATATTTCAAAAACAAAAAATTTAGATATTTTAAAACTATATGGAAAGTACTATAAATTTCAATTTTTCTATATCGCAAAATGTTAGTCAAAGTTATTATCATTTGACTCTAAAAAGAAATCGAAAGTCAATTTGACTAATTTTCAAAGTTAAATTAGATTACAGTAATTCGATATTTTAAACAAAAATTTTGATATTTAAAAACTATATGAAAAGTACTATAAATTTCAAATTTTTCTATATCGTAAAATGTTAGTCAAGCTTATTATCATTTGACTCTAAAAAATAATTATAACAATTAAAAGTGGACGGAAGCCGTAAATAATATACGTACTCTATGGCCCCCCGTTTTTTCTTATCTTATACTAGTATAAAGTAATAGCAGAAAGATGAGACATAAATATCTTGATAGGTGTATTTGTTCTTTTTTACAAAGTCCGTAGGCCACACAACATCAATTTCCAAAGTGCACTTTTACCAAAAAAAAATAAAAAAAAAAATCCAAAGTGCACTACTAGCAAATTAAATTTGAATTTTAATCCCGGAAGAGTTAAAAAGATTTTTTCTAAAAAAATAAAATAAAATTGTGGATAGAAAAAGAGGAAATGAGGGAAAGAATTACCATATTAGAAATCGAACTGATGAAAGTTCAAATAGTTAACTAATTGATCTACTAAAATTTTCCTGGTTAAAAGAGTGTTTGAGCTGCCGAGGAAGGAGCAAAACAAAAAAGACATGGCCCTAGCTCTGTGATCTTTGATAGAAAACGTAATTTACAATTGGTATCTCCATTCTCCACTATTATAAGTTAAATTATATAGTATTGCAAAATATGTCCATGATAGAAATGACTTTGTAAGTTACTTGCAAAATTATTTAGATGTTAAAAATGGCAATAATATAAATAAGTTTTTCACTTACGGAATATTTTAATTTTCATTATACGTTATACTTTAGTCATTCACTCTTATAATGATTAAATCGTTTTGTATTTATCCCTGATTAGAAGAAGTTCTAACTTCAATAGAATAAATGATAATTATAAAGTTATAAATCATAGCAAATAGTAGAATAATTTAAACTTTTTCCACAAAATATTTCCACGCAAACCTACTCAGCTTCAAAATTAAATATAAATATAAAAGATTTTACTAAACGTAATAAAGGAATGAATGTCCAATGGACTATATTTAAATATTCAAACATTTTATCTTACAAAAATATTACAAGATTAAATCAATTATAATTAAGTGTTAAAAATTTATTAATAAATATATTTATTTATTTAATTTAAATATCAGTGTCAATTTTATGTGAGGAAAAAGGAAACGGGGATGTTCTGGAAAGATGCTTTGCTTATATACGTCTCCTCCGGAAATCTATATACAAAGTTTGGACGTCACCCCTTACATTACATTACATTACTTTACTTTATTTTAGTGTTATCCGTTTTCCCCTTTCTCTATATTTCTGCTTTCTTCATACGTAGGTTGCTCATCTTTGACTCTTTTCCAACTGTCTTAACTTCTCCGACTGCCTAACTCTGCTCCGGCGCTTCTCTTCATCGGAAAATGTCTTACGACTATCTCTTCAAGTACATAATCATCGGAGATACAGGTTAAACTCTCTTTCATCTCTTCATTTTCTTTTTGTTTAGTTTACTCTGCTTTTTTTCCTATTTTGAAACCCTAATTGACCGTACGGATTACTTTATTTGAACAGGAGTGGGAAAATCGTGTCTGCTGCTGCAATTCACAGACAAGAGGTTTCAGCCGGTGCATGATCTCACCATTGGAGTCGAGTTTGGGGCTCGTATGGTCACCATTGACGGCAAACCTATTAAACTTCAAATTTGGGACACTGTAATATATTTTTCCGCTTGTTCTCTCACCAATTAGCTTTAAATTTTAACTGTTTTCGCTGTTTGATCGCTTTCTTCGTCTCGCATTGAATGCTTGGTCGCTGTACACGTATCTAAAATTATAAATCATACGTCATTAAGTACAGTAACACTTGAGAAACGCTTACACTGATCAGAAGTCTCTATTTAACTTGGTGCTGCTCTGATTACTGTTCTTCGGCTTCTCATTCAATCTTGTTCTCCTCTGCAATCACCACAGATTGTATTGCTATCAGTTTTCCTAACCTTGCCTCAAAGTAAATAGACAAAGGGAAAACTAATTATATATTAAGCATCAATCCTTTTAGGAAAATTCAATAGGTGTGTAAAGTGAACTAGGTACAGTCTTTTCGAGTCCTCTAACAATAGGAGAAGGATCAGCAAACTTGCTGACCATGCCTCTTGGTCTCTATTCTGAGTAAAACTTTGACATCAACTCTCTCTGTCTTTGCTCCCGGTCAAACTTAGTGAAAACTGCACCATCATTGACTCTTTAATGCCAAAATTTTAAGGATAAAAGTTTTGTACTATCATACATATCTGAAGAAATGGAAAGGTAGGTTCTAGGTGATGCAGGATTGCACGAGTGCCGGTCTCTGCACACAATGTTTCTAGTGACACTTCTTCATCACTTAGCTTGGACATGATGCTGGTACAAACATTTTAAGGCTGAATGGCAAATTTGCAATTGAGTATTATTTTTAAGAAAGATTGGAGTTAAGTTTTTAATTTCCTATGTTTTATTTGTGTTCATCGGTGAATAGTTATAGATCATCTTATGTAGAGTTAATTACATTTCCTTGAATTAATCCAGACTTGAGTACCTATGACCTAGTCCTGCATAGTTTTAGGGGAAAGTGCTAGGTAAAGTTCTCAGGTTGTTTGGTCGCTTTTCATTACGAGTAGGAAGACATGTTTCGAGATGGTTGTTTGTTTGTGACCTAGTTTTTAATTCACCTGTCCATAGCATTTTTTGATAAGGACGTGTCCATAGTGTTTCATGCATTCTGTATAGATGATATCAAGTTAGAAGCCATGCAACTTACTCATGATCTTAAATAAGTAGCACAGTCAGACCAAGGAGAGGACTCTCCATCTGCGAATATAGGGTTGGGGTTTGAGTCACCAAGGGTACAAAGTGGGAAGAGTCATTGGTACCTCCTGGGTTGGAATTTATTTTTTTGGAGTAGGGGGGAGGTGGGGGAGTTTTTACCATGTCAAATATGTGTGCTGAATCAAATTTAAGTATGATGCTACACATTTCCTGTCTAACCCTTGGTTGTTCGTTGTTCAAACAATCAACTTAACATAGACTAATGTTAAACTGACGGTTATCTCTATGTTAAAAGACAACCTATTTGATGCTTTAACTTCTATCCTTTTTCACTTCTTGATGGTCAAGTTGATGACCCAAGGGTCTACGGGGAACAACCTCTCTACCCCACAAAGGTTGTAAATTGTGATAAGGGTTCGGTCTGTGTACACCCCACCCTACTTGTGAGATGACGCCGGGTTGTTGATGGTCAAGTTGATCAACATTTGGACTTAAATTGGATATAAGTTAGTCTTCTCTTTGAATTTGGATTTGAAGAAACTACATGTATGTATTACGAGGTGTTTCGCTTTAAACTGCTGTCATATTACATTAACTCTAAGAAACTACATGTATGTATTATGAGTTGTTTCCCTTTTAAATGCTGTAATATCACTCGTATTACATTAACTCTTGGTCAAATGTTGCATTTTCCTTGGATTGTGGAAGAAGGGACAAACGCTATGCAATGAGGGGATATACGTGTACTTAATAATTGTGGATCACTCAGTATCTTTTTTATTCAAATTAGTTTCTTATTCTATCAGCATTATGTTTGGACTTTGATCTAATTCAATTACAGTGATCTATAACTCTCCATCCCTCCATGCACCTTTCTTTCTCTAGGCTGGGCAGGAATCTTTCAGATCCATCACCAGGTCATATTACAGAGGAGCAGCTGGCGCACTTCTGGTTTATGACATCACCAGGTATAATCCTATTGCTGTTTGCATTTGTACACATACAACCTATGATAGCTCACACGTAAACTTGCATTTGCTTCTTTGAATAATCTGGTCCACTATCAGCGGAGAAACTTGTTGTAAGAGAAGATTTTACTTTTTCCCTTTTTATATTTTTTTGGGGGGGCTGTTGCCTTTTCAATTGCCAAGTCCTCTTGCACAGAAGCCCTGCTTTACTGGAGAGGCAAAAATTCTTGAGATGTCAAGCAGGTCTCTGATCGTATGAAGCACTAATTGAGGATTCCTGTAGACATTCCACTTCCCTTCAAGTCATTAATATGCAGAAATAAGATATTTAAAACTTTAACTTAGGATGTGTTTGGTATGGAGGAAAATATTTTCCATTTAGGAAACTTGTTTTCCTAGAGACATGTTATCTAAAAATATTGACCAACCCTCCATTGCAAACACACCAAAAATGTTTTTTTCAATTTTCCATGTTTGGTTGGTTAAAGTTTTGGAAAATTTTCTCTAGGAAACAAATTCTTCAAAAATGAGGAAAATGACTTCCATGATGGAAGTGGCATACCACACTTATTGCATCCTCCTCACCCTCCAACACGCCCCACCCCCATAGTCCCTCATCCCCTACCCCCACCTCTTATAGTATTTTCCTAGATAATATACAAAATGCTTTTGGATAATAAATTTTTGAATATATACCAAATGCAAGAAAATAAGTATGAAACCTCACGTATTTTCTATGGAAAACATCCCCTCCCTACCAAACACACCATCTTGTGGACTAAATGGGCGATACTTTTGTTGTTGCAACATTATTTGATGAACTTTACTTGTTAAGTCAAATCATTCCAATTGGCTGTAGTTTACCGAAAGTGATACAAGTAACTTTAGAATTTTTGGCTGGACATGGAAATTATGAGTAGTTAGCATATTAATTGTATGAACTAATGAAGTGTGTGCATCATTGGTGTATCATGTACATATTTTAGCAGTTTGTAATAAGAGAAGTATGTTCGGGATTTCACATACTGAATATTGGATTGTTGGAGTAAAATTATACTGACAAGTTGAATAAATTGGAAACTGGTAACTTGACAGGAATATTTTCCATCAGATTAGTTAAGTCAGTGTGATGATTCTAGCAGAGCACTAGCTCAGTTGTATCAGTACCTATATGATCATATTTACACATCTTGCGGAATGATTGTCTCCAATGGTTCTAGTATTTAATTCTGATATTCATTTCTCGTATGATTTTTCATCAGCATTTTGTTAAAGCTAGTAATTGTTCTGTTGTCTAGGAGAGAGACATTTAATCACCTAGCCAGCTGGCTTGAAGATGCTAGGCAGCATGCAAATCCAAATATGACTATAATGCTGATAGGAAATAAGAGTGATCTGTCTCATCGAAGAGCTGTCAGTAAAGAGGAGGGAGAACAATTTGCAAAAGAAAATGGACTTTTGTTTCTTGAGGCGTCTGCTAGAACTGCTCAAAGTGTTGAGGAGGTATACATATTAGCCGGTGCCCATGGCATCTCTTATATACTATGTCGCTTTTATCAAATTCCATTGAAGCTAATTTCTTAAACTAATGCAATGAATTCACAGGCCTTTATACAGACTGCTGCCAAGATACTTCAAAAGATCCAAGAAGGTGTTTTTGATGTCTCCAACGAGGTAAACAAATAGTTTTCCGCGTAAATGTATGACGAGGCATTTTCATCATTGCTAATTGTACTGCTTTCATGAGCATCTCGTTTTAGAATCTGTGTGAGTAACTAAAATAGGATAAGATCTTTTGTTTGCAAGCTCTGGATATGGGCAACTTAGATGGGTGAAATCGTTGTTTAGTTGGTTGTTAACTTCCTATAAATGGAAGGGTAAGTTTTAGTGGGCCTGATATTTTGGGTGTCCCAACCAAGGAGTTGTTTCCGATCTGTACACAGTTATCCTTTTTTTATCCCCTTGGGATGAACGTTATCATTGATACATTTTCTAACATACCTCACATGCTACTGTTGCAGTCATCTGGAATCAAGGTTGGTTATGGGCGTACGCAAGGTCCAGCTGGTCCAAGGGATGGAGCGGTTGCCCAAAGAGGTGGATGTTGCAGCTAGTGTACAATAGAGGTCCTAATTGTAATGATACTCATAAACTTGCTTTGGTCCTCACTCAACTAAGTTACTAGACTTGTACAGCTCAAATTCAGTTGACTCAATTTACTCATATTATTCAGAGTAAAATAGGTTCTTATGGAGCTGTTAATTCCAGTACATGTGATGTTTGAGTTACATTCAATGTTAATATAGTACATGGATTGAGTTGAGCTCCGTTTGTTTTGATAAGAGCCTTTTGTAGGATCCTATCTCCATTTCACATTGCTTTTAAATTGTTGTCAAGTTCTCTTCTACAAATTTATCATTCGTAGAGTTAAGATTACTGTTACCAAACACCAGTAGATTAAATGCAGAATCTAATGATCTTTGCTATTTATTACTCATCATATCTGAGAGGAGGCAGGTTTTTCTTCCAAGCCCTGAAAATTGGCGGTGATAGGGCTTATATTGTTGTTGTTCCGTTGATATTAGTATTATTAATATGGTTATTTCAAAAGGATGGTAGAAATAGAGTTAATACCGCCTGGTAGTCTTGACAACTCGCCACCAACAATCCCTTTTTATTGTTTAATTTTGACCCTCCGATATCATAAAATTTATTGACTCAACTAATTTAAATTTACATCTTAAAAATCACTAAATACGCTCATAAAAAGAAGTTAAACATAGAAATATTTATCCATTTATCTTTTGAAAATGACTTTTTTTTTCGCGAGAGAGTATTAAATGCATGATGCATGTATGTAGAGAGTGATTTATTTTGCTATATATGTTTTCCACTCATTTTTTGTGGTTAACAGCAACAGGGGAAGCACATTCAGAAAATCACTTCATATTGAAGTTGATCAATATGCCTATTTGCGAAGTTCGACCACACAGATGAAAAGGATCAAAGAATAATGAAATTAGTACATACTATCTTTCAAATTGACTACGTCTCTTATGAGTTATTCTTGGAGTCCGATATTTAACTCATCAGAGTTTTATTGATGTCACAGCAGTTAGGCAAATCATAAATCCTTGGCTGCAGAGTGCAGCTGCCACTGCCAGGCAAGCATACAGTAATTACTTTTGCCAATTCCCAACACCTACCTATCTGTGGTCCGTCGCTTATTTTAATCATCAAATCCAAAAACTTGTAATCACCATTAACATTCATCATCTGGGAAATTAACCATGGCATGTCATAATCGTTTAGTATTATCTGTTTTCGATTTATCCTAATTAATTTGAATCTAAGCATTTTGGCACGTGGAATGGAATTCACCCAATTTATGATAAATTATATTTTTGTGTAGTAGAGATCGAAAACAACATCTCTACTTAGAGTTAAATCGGCATCCCACACACTCAACGTATGAACTTACACCGGGTTTGTTTGTTTGTTGTAGTAGTAGAGATCAGCCAAATGCAAAGCTTTTACCATAAAATCCAAATAATCTGCCGATACTTGAAGAACAAAACGCATGCAAGGAAATTAATGGATGCTAAAACGAATGATAACTACTAATCGTAATACCTAGCGGAACCTACTGATGAGAATCCATTAGGCAGGTAATCAGCTCTGGTGACAGTTTTCAGATGGAGAGATTTGGGATTTTGGGCACAAATTTTCAATGGAGTCGGAGAGACCTGCATAAACATGTAATTCCCAGCAAAAAGATCCCCAAAATGTGACTGGCTTTCCTTCAACCTCTTCAAAATTTTATCCAGTGCGGCCACGATTAATCTAGATTTTCTCCTTAAGAATTTCTTCAAGCTGGGTACCTTAATCCTCCTCAATCGCTTCCTCAGATGCACTTTTCTGAACTTGATGTTCCAGAACGAAGACGGCTTTCTCCTAAGCTTCCCAATCACCTTTTCTCTCAGGTGTATTAAATCAATATCTTCATCTTCGAAGTAGCTGCTATCTTGTTTGAGTTTCTGGTAGGGAATTCGATTGACAGCGGTGTATGCCATTTCCGAAACAGAGCTGAAACAAACAGAGTAGTGACAAGGTTAGAAGAAAGTGTCAACTCATTCTCTTTAATAACAAGTTATAATATACTCGCATATTTAACTAGAAATCTCGAATTTAAACCTGAGAGTTGAGCTTCTTCCGATATAGATTGTGAGTGTGTTCCTAACGCGCGACCTTACGTTTTCTTCCGCTTGCTCTGCAGTACGAGCCTCATACAGAGCCGCGCTCCTTTAATATGATGAGAAGATGAGGGGCCGGCGAGTATGATGCGATTATATGAAGAAAAATGTTAACTAGTAAAAAGAAATTATTTATGCTGTCAATGTATATCGTACCAAAAATGTAGTGATACAGCTTGTGGGGATTGTCTTTGTCATTGAGAAAATATATGGTGTGTGTTTGTCATTAACGCACAACTACATTGTGGGGTTGTAGGTATGCAGTTTGTTGCGTGCATTAAATGCAATTGAAACACCACCTAAAACGGAGCTTGTGGATAAGTAAGTGGCACTTGAAGACAATTATTCACGTCACTAAAGAGGCGGAATCAAAATTTGAACGCTTAATAGTAGTGTCTTTTTAATGGGTTAATTAGCACTTGTGGGGCTAAGATTCTTTTATTTGTTTTATAACTATAAATGTATGATTATTCGTCTTTAAAGTCACATTATGGTCGGGTTTGATTGCATCATCCTTCAGAAACGGTGAGTAGTAATCCTTATAATATCAATCATAAAATGTGATGCAAATCACAAACCTATGAAAAGAATCAAGAAAATCCAATCTAATTTCAATTTTGAAAAGAAGTTGTGGGGAAGATATTAAGTAATGGAAGAATTGTTGAAAGGGAAATTTTCTTTCTTAAAATCTAAACCAGAAAAAACAGATGATATACAGTAGTAGTTTGTAGTAGTTGTGGATGTAGTAGAAGTATTTTTGTTCTATGGACCATGCTCCATTTTTCTTGTTACTCACTACCATCATTTAGTGCAAATTTAAATATTTATTGTGCAGTGCACACCCAAAGATAAAATCTATGTACATTATACCTTTCAAAATTTTACTTATAAAATTATACCATCAAATATGTTGTAGTGAATTGTGATGCCCACTCATATAGGGGGACACTTGTAATAAAAGCAAAAGAGTCGATTATTATAAAATTCACCTCGCATTAAGGATACCCGGTGCTATTGTTGTAAGATTAATCATTTTACTGTATTTAATTTCTTGATTATTTTATACTAGCTTTTAGCCTCTAGACGTTGTTGTAGCAACTACACTTTGTTTAGGCATGTGGGGATGTAAATAATTGAGGCGGTACGGAAGGCTAAAGCTATTAAATACTACTATAGTAAAATTCAAAGAGTGCCTACTGATAATTTAAGCGAATAAAATGCGTCAAATTTTTAAAAAGCCTTGTAATATTCTACCTGTTTCGACAACAAAAGAAATTCTACTTGAACAACATCCAATTATTTGTTTTATTTAAGACTTATTGCCAATTTCATTGCTCCTTATCTTTTTATATAATAGTGTCCGACCAACTTGCTCACCAAAGCTATATCCACTTAATAAAATCTAAATATTCTCTTCACTTCATCAACCACTAGACCACCACTCCCTTATAAGCGGATAATTCCACAGAATATATGCTTACCGCTCATAAGCAACATATACCAAATAATCGTGTCCACCAAAACTTAAACAGATAGAAAGAAGAAATCACCTTCTCGCTCTTTCTTATTATATTCTTGTTCCTGAATCATATTTTTCTTCGTTTGTACATGCTCTGGTGGGAAAATAGTCGGTACATATTGACACTGTATGTATTAGGTCTAGTAGCAGCACAAGACTCTTTAAAGGACACTGCACAATAAACAGTTGATTTACAAATAATCTGACTCTAGGGATCTTGAGCTTCTATTGTTGGAAGTAAAGTAATTTGGCAAAAGCAAAACACAAACAAGAACCAAACCATGTACAGAAGGAAATCGCATCGGCACAAGGCCAAAGCCATATCCAACAAATAAAAAAATCAGCTTCATCACCATGTTTCACATCCAAACTGATCAAAAAGCATTGCAGGTTGGAGCAGCAAAAGGAATCAGGGAAATACAAGTAAGCTCAATAGAGCTTTATTCTGGTTTGAATTGAACTTCGACATATTGGGCAATTCTCAAGCGCTCTCCCACACTCACAACATGTCTGCATCAGGAACACGATATTGTTAAGTCACAACAAGGTCTAATTTCCTCAAAACATCTGGCCTGCTCAATGAGAGGGGAAAAAGGTACCTGATGCCCACAGCCGAAGGCCATGTCTTTTGGGTTAGTAAGACAAATGGGGCAAACCTGCACAATGACGGAAAACATTCATTCCAGACAACTCGCACGGTTTATTTGTAAAACCAGCAACAGAAGATCAAAAGAAACTGAATTGCAGCAGTATATAGCAAATGTGACTTTTATGGTTTACCTGATTGTCATATGTAGAACTGGGAGCAGTGTAGGGAGAACTTGGAGCAGATGGAGCAGTGTCAACTGGGCGAGCACTGTCATAATAAGAACTTGAAGTCGGCTGAAAATGTGGTGCTGCATCTGCAGGGCTTCCATAACCGTAATACGAGCTTGCAGGCTGCTGAAAACTCGGTGCACGTGAGGTCTTTGAGCCACCGACAGAACTTGCCCCATACATAGGAGGAGGAAGAGCTACCCTATTGGGAGATTTTCCACTTTGTCCACTGCAATTAAGAAATTAGAAGATGTCATCACCTATAACTTGACAGGGGAGGTCAGGAGAGACGTATAGCAGAATGAAAACAAAGAAATACATGAACAAATAGGCAGAGTGAAATCTGACCCCAGTAAGTTAAGTTCCATCGTCGCTTTGTATTGTGGAGGAATTTCCATCAATGCTGAAAGCGCAAACTCTGTCTCCTTTCGAGATTGAGGCACATTTTTGGCCATTATCTCCGTGAAATTGACGAACTAGCAAAAGAAATTAGCAATTAAACCACATAAAAGGAAAATGTTCCTAGACAAGCAATAAGAGACGCCACAATTTAGACCACCAGCACCAACCTGGAAATTATCAAAGTCCCTAGCAGGAATATTATCATCAAATTCCTTCATCATATCCCAGGGCCCATCACCAACCCCAACCAGTATAATTGACAAGGGAAACTTGCTGCACGAAATAAGACAATGCACTCTGGAATTTGAGCATAAGTATGAAAAAGCAGCATGTAACAGAACTAATAGATTTTATAAATACGAATGCCAGTCAGCGCAAGGAAACTAGAGGCAAGTACCTTGCTTGTACGATTGCATCCACCGTTTTCTGCTCCTGCGGACTTAATTGTCCACGGCCAGTATCAACACTTCTAGTTACCTGAACAGATATAGAAATGATAGTTATAATATACAGTTCTAATACACTCAAATATGACCAGCAACAAGGAAATCCAACTAACTCATGCACTATGCAACTAAAGTTAAGTTAATCTGTGCCAGTGTGCTATTTGTTATTGTTCTTGTCTTGAATTTGGACAGAGATGTAGATTGATAAAACATATTACCTGCCCATCTGCAATGATTAATAGAACATGGTACTGGCCTCCACTCTGCTCAACTATTGTCATGGCCATTTCAATGACCGGGGCGAATGATGTTGGTCCTGCAGCAAAATGAGAAGGTATCTAAGTAAACTCAATCAATTACTGAGTCTAACGCAGTAGAATTGGCTGTAGTAGAATTTAAACCTGCAAGCTTCAGCTGGGGGACAATTTCTCTGTAACGTGACAGAACTTCCTCGAAACCATTACAAAATCTTTCATCGGGAAAGAAATTGAATACATCTTGATCATGAGTTGATGCTGTCAAAAAATTATCCACATGGAACAAAATATTAATCTCGTACTGAGCATATCCGAAAGAAAAGTTCTATGGATTAAAAAGAGAAGGCGCATAGAGTTACCATCTCCGAATCCAAAACAAGGAATCAAGTTATCCTCATCAAATGCCGCTAAGGTTTTTCCAATTATGGAAATGGCTTGCTCATATGGGTTCAGATTCTGCCCAATGTGATGTAGGCTCCGATTACCAAAAGACCTCTTACCTAAAGAGCATATGCCCACTTTAGACTATTGAAAAATATAGCATGCAACTAATCAGAGAGGCAGGAAACAGAAGAACAGCGCTTAACCTGTCCATTCATTGCTCTTGGTGAAATCAATACCCACAATTAGATTCGAAGACTCCAAGCCAGCTCGTGCAAGGGCTTCAGTCACCTGATTAAAAATAAATTTGCATTTTTGTCATACATAGTTTTCATCAAAAAAAATTATCATATATAAAAGGTGAAAAAGCATGAGCCAATGTCCTTAAAAAGGGGTCACTAAAATTTAAAAATTCTATGATTCTTACAGCGTTCACTTTTCTTGATCTGTTAAATAACAATCTGATATTTTTTTGATAACCGAGAAATCCGCCTGTGATCCACCGGCCTTTGGACCAATCACAGCCTTCTAAACTCGGTGGATAATGGGCCCGCCCCTCTACCCTTCTCGCTTTGCATGGTGTGGGGCTTGAACCTGCGACCTAAGTCACAAATCCTCCACCTTTTGCCACTCGAGCTAGGCCTTGGGGGCATAAGTATCTGATATTAAGATCTACAATAATCAAAATTACACCTCTATGGAAGTAGGACAGATAAAAAGAGCAAAGCTTTTCAGAGGAAGCATTGGATCAATCATAGCCTTCTAAACTCGGTGGATAATGGGCCCGCCCCTCTACCCTTCTCGCTTTGCATGGTGTGGGGCTTGAACCTGCGACCTAAGTCACAAATCCTCCACCTTTTGCCACTCGAGCTAGGCCTTGGGGGCATAAGTATCTGATATTAAGATCTACAATAATCAAAATTACACCTCTATGGAAGTAGGACAGATAAAAAGAGCAAAGCTTTTCAGAGGAAGCATCTTCCTGCAGTTATCTGGTCCATCATCATTCACCCCCTTTCCCCTTCTATTTCGATATGCAATCTTATTTCCAGCATCCCCTTGAAAATAGTGTCTATGAAGTTTTAGTGCTTGCACACACGTAGAAATTTATGATAATAAAAACTCCATGTATCCCATATTTGTAACCCTACTCCTAGATAGCTTTTCTTGATTTAGTTGTCAGACGCAACTTAATGGGTGAATGCAACTGCATTCAGCATAATATCCAGCGTAATCCCACAAGTGGGTCTAGATAGGGTAGAGTGTACGTTAACCCTACTCTACAACAGGCTATTTCCTTAAGACCCTCAATTCAAGTAGCACATTTCAAAGCAGTTTCAAAATAGGAATATGGTAATAAAAGCAGTAGCTAGGGAAAACATAATATGATAACTGAAGAAATGAAAACAACCCGCGCTAGAAGTACCAAATTCTGAATTATGATGGAGTGCATCACAATGTTAATAGTAAAGTCTAAAAGGGTTGGCAGAAAAATAATAGAGAATTGCTGTAAACATCCAAACTGCTTCATCTAAGTAACTTATCTCTAATCCATACCTCATCCAGGGAATTATAATTGTCTGCAATCCTCGAGTATCTCCGGTCAAGCCTTGGTCGTGGAGCATGAGCATGAGGCAGAGATTCATGTTCATGAGAAGCATAATTGTGTTGGGGCTGTGGAGGAGGAAAATTCTGTTGGGATGGTGGTGGTGGTGCATAAGAAGGAACAGCCGCCTGCTGTGAATAACTGTAACTATCTTGAGGATAAGCAGTTTGAGGATAATCGTATTGATTCCAAGAAGAAGATCGAGTCGACGAAGCTTGTCTCCAACTATCCTCTCTTGAACTCTTGCCACCCATCAAAGTCAACTTATCTACAAAATTCCCAACTCCCTTAAGCCAAAAAAAGATAACTTTCTCTTTGTTCCACAACACAATCAATCAAAAAGGGCCTGTCAAAATCAATCAAAAAAGAAAACCCAATTGGTACACCAACAATCTGAATCTGCTATCAAGAATTACAGAAAGTGGAAAAGAGGATTTTTATATGTACAAACAACTGAAGTTTCTAGATAGGTTCTGAATCTTGATTCTTGAATATTACTTCTTCACGCGGCAGGTTAAGAAGAGAAAGGCGGCTAGCAAATTAAGACTTGTAATCATTCAAAACCGACTCAATATAGACTTTGGCACTTCTACATTATCCTTTTACAAGCTACGCAATTACGACAGCAGGATAACAGTAAGAAACAAGAGAGAAGACACGTAAACACTAAAATAATACAAACCCAAGACGTAAAATCAACCACTAACTTCCATGGAAAGTAAAAAAAAAACCCAGAAAATGATAGTCAATTTAAGCAACGGGTTTCACATTATTCAATCGAAAAACCGCAAAAATTGAACAGTCAAAAGGGTAAATAGACACAGAGAGATTGAGAGGGACAAACCACATACCTTAAAAACATTGAAAAACAGAGGATGTGCAGCAATTGGAGTTGTGGGGTTTAAAAGCTTGTGATTATTGGATTCTAATGCTGGATCGAATCGAATCTGTTTGAATAAAAATGCAATATCAGAAAGGGAATACACTTTTTTTCGATAATCAAAACAGTATGTGAGTAACTTTTTGAAGTTTGTTTGGTGTAGGCACATGGAAGTTTCGTCGTTAGGTCACAGGTGAAAAGTTGGGTATTCTTTTATTAGTGGAAAAATGATTAAAAAGTTAGGTCACTTTACTTTCTTTAAATACCATCATTATCAATTAGATTGGGTCCATTGGCTCTAGCACCTCTTATTTTAGTTCCCATGCTTTCTTTTGTTTTTCTTGTGCCACCTCATCCTATTTTTCATTCATACTAATAATCCTAGAATTACTCATATAATTTCTTGTCTATTAATTTTATTTAGTAATATTTTGTTATAGATTTTTTTTATTTAAATTAAGGTCTATAAAAAATTATCTATGAAAAATTATCTGAATGAGTATCTTTTTTAATAAATAATTACGGATTTTAACGATATTTTATTTATTTATTACCACTTATAGCAATACATAGCAATATTATGATAAATCTGCAATATGTATTAAAAGTGATTTATATATGTATTATAATTGTTGTAAAATATATCATATTTGTTTGTTTAAGAAATTGATGCATTTTATTAAAATGTGTGATAAATGTATTATCCATTAATAAAACTTGTATTATATATGTGTTTTATAAATTCTCTACTATATGTTAAAATTGTGTTATAAATGTATTAAAAGTGATCAAGTAAAAAAAATTATTATTACTATAAATGATAACTATGTTCTTAATATTGTATAAAATATAAATAAAATTCATGTACATTTTATCTTTTCAAAATTTCACTTATAAAATTAATGGATCGTTGTTGTTGTCCCGTCTCATCATGAAACCCGGACTACTTGTGGGGAGAAATGGTTGAAAATCATTAGATAGGGAATATATTAAATTATTGGGACTAAATAAATGCAAGAGGTAAGTAATTTATTGGTCAAACTTATCTTTAATGCAAAGATATATCAAGGCAATAATTAGATGGTCAAAGTAATATTAAAATCTGAAAATATTGAAGGTGTGCCATATTTAAAAGTCAAAGCTCCTATTTGCCATGAAATGTTAATTAGTCTCCTTTTATGAATTACAACAATGTTCATAACACCTTACCTAAAAATAGTGATGTTTGTGTCAATTTTACAAATACATCAATTATTTTATCAAGTATATGCCTCTTAAAATATTTTAAATTCTTGTTTTTTGAATAATTTCATCCACTTTATTAATTACTAATTCAGTTGACTTCGCTCTTAACAGCTATGTGTTAATTAGTCCTAGAGCCTTATTCATAAAGGGATTCTTTCTTTTTAGCTCTTGAATGAGTTCTTTAAATGTTTTTATTCCTTTTTGAATTAACTTGAAATTGCTTAGACTTTGTAAATAGTGGGAAAATTTAATATAGAAAATGAAAAAGTAGATTGAATTATGCAGCTTAATTAAGTATATATTGTTGCAACAACAAAAGGTAGTTCATCCTCCCCTGCCTTTCTTTTTGTCGTTTATCTTTAAAATATGCCGTGAATTGCTCCAACCATATTCATAAAGTTAAGATTAAAACGTACCATACATGTGCTTTTTCCTTTGGTAATCATCATGTAACTTAGAGAGATTTAAAAAAATATATATATATTTTCTGATAGATCATTTATACTTGCATATTTTTATGATATATTAGTAAAAATAAAAATATTTACATTAATGATGTATATAACTTAAATAGTTTAAATTAAACTCATAAGAAATGGTTTATTTTACACTTATATCGCTTATATTTCATTTCATTGTCGTTTCATGTTGTTCCCTTTGCAAGTCAAATCAAAGAAGGATGTTTGATTGCAACGACTTTTGCATCTCAAACATATGTGAAATAGAGCAGAAATTTGAGAACAAAAGACATAATTGAAGAAAATAATTGGTCAAAATTCAAAACTAATACTATTAAAATGCAAAAACACTTGAAGTAAATCTGTAAAGGTTAAAGTGTGAAAGTATTTGAAGTATCCTATGTAACATAATGTCTTAACAAGTCATTGCACCTTATCCATAATGAGAAAAATAAATACAACAGCACTTAACTGACGTGACATTTTTAATTTTTTTAGATTTTTGTTATTATTTAGCATAGAAGAGACCCTCGCTCACGCCATTTCCTTTTAAGTCCAAAAAATTATAACTATAATTAATTGTTAGGCAACAAGTATCCTGCTATACTAGGTTTTACAAAATATTTTTTTTATATTAGTGATATTTATAAATTAAATTCTTATCATTTTTAAGAGTAAATCTGGCAATAACAGGAAATTGCTCATCTTTTTCCTACCCCTTTTGTTTTGATTACCTTTCCATATTTTCCCCCTTGCAAGTCAAATTAAAGAGAAAAAAAAAGGGAAAGATGCTTAATTGTATTATTGTAATTTGTATATGACTTTCGATCTCAAAGTTGTGTGAAAGAGCAGACAGTTGTTTTTGATTCTCCCCAATCATTTCCTCTTTAGTCTTAAAACCCGGCACCATCCAAGGAATAAAAGCACCAAATGTTGTTACGGTCCATCTTAGTTCAGTAATTTTGATACGAAATATAAGTATATATATGTAAAAGTAAATTAAAAACTCATAATTTATAGTATAATGAATTTAGTTATAAGAACCTTAAAAGTCCAACTATTAATAATTCAAATTTTGAATCTTCCTTCTTCTATTTTTTATGAATAGGCAAGAGCTTTCTGTCTATTCATATTAATAATAAAAATTCTACATGGTGCCACCCTTTCTAGGACAACATCATGGTTTTGTTACGACTTTTTCAGGAAAAAAAATTAGTACTCATATTATATTATTAATAATAATGACTTCAAAGTTTTGCAAAATATTCCATTTTCAATTGTAACTTGGTAGCTACGTCTCTCGTAATCTTGTAATTATAAAAAGCATATTATCTTGCCGTGCACATGATACTAATACTATGTTATCTTTCAGAGAAGGTGCTAAGCACGAAATCGGATTCATTGTTTGGTTTGAATCAATCAAATAGACTGACTCTATATATCAATTTGTCAAATACATAGCACTTGCTAAATCAAACTGACATATTGAAGTAAATGTTGTTGAAAAAAACATAATTTGTTATGTTTCATATTTTTTAAATTAGACCAGGCTACATTATTTTATTTTTGACAAAACTTATTCAAATCTACTAAATACCGGTGTTTATGATTCTCGTAAGAGAAGACATAACATGTGAATAAAGAAGCCATGCTAATGTCATGTGAACTGTTTTTCTGTCCTCTTCCTATTAAAGTTTCTTCTTTTTGAGGACGACAATATCACGGTTATAGCATGGGACTCTCCAAAAGTCACACTACACATAATATTTTTCAAGTATTCTACAATGTTGCTACTTTTTTACTAATGGTTCTTTCAATGTCTCAAAATAATAGTCCGAAAATTAATCTACAAATGTGTTTTAAATATAAGAAAAGACGCTCTAATTATAAGAAATCTCTTCCTTCAGTAACACAATAATAAGCAAAATAAAGAAGCTAAAATGAAGCAAGCAAGCAAGATGATAACAAAATTTGTAATGCTTTTTCGGAGGACAAATATCATGTAGCACTGGTCTTCTTCTTTTTCTTCCTTGAGGCAAAGCTACTGGGTCCAATCTCAAGGGACATGCGTTTTGCCCTGCCACAAAACAAAAATTTGATCTTCACATGTTAAATTTAAATGTTTACCCAGTTTCTGCATATAATTTTTAAATATAGAGGGGAAGGGCAACAAAACGTGTGGCAGCAGGCATCAAAACTTTGACAGAGTAACCATACCGCTTAGAAAGCTCTCCGGCGTCATGGTTATCCTCTTCAGTTCCTCCATCTGATCACAGAAAATGTAGTAAGATTTTTCATGCATTCACCAAATTAAATTCAATAGGCACTGATACTGACAAACACACACCCAAGCCGCCTAGCTGCTAAGTGAAACCTCAATACCATATATATGCTTATTGAATTCACAGAGCTCTATATCGTATGCAGTATGGCCTTATATATTTTGTTCTAACAATTGGCTTTAGAGAAGAAAACAGGATGACTTCTTCATGAAATATATATATATATATATATATATATATATATATATATTTCATGAAGAAGTCATCCCGTTTTCTTCTCTAAAAGCCAATTGTTAGAACAAAATATATAAGGCCATACTGCATACGATATAGAGCTCTGTGAATTCAATAAGCATATATATGGTATTGAATTCACAGAGCTCTATATCGTATGCAGTATGGCCTTATATATTTTGTTTTAAAAATTGGCTTTAGAGAAGAAAACGGGATGACTTCTTCATGAAATATATATATATATATATATATTTCATGAAGAAGTCATCCTGTTTTCTTCTCTAAAGCCAATTGTTAGAACAAAATATATAAGGCCATACTGCATACGATATAGAGCTCTGTGAATTCAATACCATATATATGCTTATTGAATTCACAGAGCTCTATATCGTATGCAGTATGGCCTTATATATTTTGTTCTAACAATTGGCTTTAGAGAAGAAAACAGGATGACTTCTTCATGAAATATATATATATATATATATATTTCATGAAGAAGTCATCCCGTTTTCTTCTCTAAAAGCCAATTGTTAGAACAAAATATATAAGGCCATACTGCATACGATATAGAGCTCTGTGAATTCAATACCATATATATGCTTATTGAATTCACAGAGCTCTATATCGTATGCAGTATGGCCTTATATATTTTGTTTTAAAAATTGGCTTTAGAGAAGAAAACGGGATGACTTCTTCATGAAATATATATATATATATATATATATATATATATGAGAAGGAGAAAAAGAATGACTTTTCTCACATTGGAAGGCAAATATTTATCAAACACCTCTGAAAGTAGATAAAAGAGCTAATGTTGAGCTCCATCAGATTTATGTTTATAATATTCAAGGAGCATGCATTGCAATTCACTAGCAATGAAGTATGAAACAAATATATTTAGCACAGAAAAAGTAGAGAAGATAGCACATTCAATTCACAGGTTTGATTGTGCAAGAACAGTGTTAAGCTTCTGCCCTACCATCGCCAAATTTGCATGCAGTGTAGGCATTTATCTATCTATCTTACATACAGCCTAAGGTAGGGATAAGACTGCGTACGCACCACCCTCTCCAAACCCCACTTGTGGGATTATACTAGGTAGAATATGGGTGCACCAAGAAAAATGTATTAAGTGGGAATTGATCCACAGTCCTCAAGGTCAAAAGCTCAACATTTAACCATGTGGACTAACTAGACTTTTTATAGTACGGGTGCCAGAATATAATATTATACAAATGTTAGAAAATATATACATAAAATATCTAATTTTACGAAGAGAACACGGGTTCCGGTGCCCTATTTTGTGCCTCTAACCACTGGGTATGTTGTTGTTGTGATCTAACATACAAAGATATACATGGGATTTATGGCAATTTCCACCCTTAAAGTTTACGATTACTAATAACGCATACCTTGCCCAATAGCATCTTCTTCTTCTTCTTCTTCTGATTCCGAACCAGATCCCCATCGATCACCTCCATCATCATTGTCCCAGCGAGCACCAACTGGAGGCATCCAAAACTCATCATCATCTTCCGAGCCACTGTTCTTTCCAGAAGAATCCCTTATTTCGGATATAACCTTGCTAGCATCTTCTATTTCTTTCTTTTTGTTTTTCTTTTTGTCCCGACGATTAGCTTTGCTATCCGTCTTCTTAGCCACTCCATTTTCTACTTGCTTTTCTAGCCCTCCATTTTCCATTTCAGTTTCAGTTTCCTTTTTCTCTGTTTAAAGTAGTGCATGTATCATAAGTGGTACTCAGTAGAATGCACAAGAACATAATATACATACACAAACCTTCCAATAAACAAGTAACTGGGGGCTCATAACAAACCTAACATTCTGAGAAACCGTTTTCCACTCATGTGTTTCCATATGTGCTCCTCCGACTTATTAACTGTATCTCCTGTTAATTTACATATCAACTTTGACCTGCACGAGTTGCATACCAAATTACACTAGAGATTAAATTAGCAGAAGAACAATAGGAAAGTACGCATATATCAAATTTTCCTCCATAATTTCCAACAAATTTTGCTCCTAGCATGCAACAAATGATCAATTTCTGTGTTGTACATCAAAAGTATTCCAACAGATTGCTACAACTTTTCACAATTCAAACGAACATGTCTTACTAAGGTCTTAAGCTGTATATATGCTTTAAATTGAATTTCCAATGTTCAAGGTGTATATCCCATTATAATAATTAGAATGATGAGCCTGTGGATTTTTCAGGCAAAAGGAAATAAAAGGGGACTCCTGCTGTGTTACTTTATATTTATAAACTCTTCCCCCGAGTGCAATACGTATATTGTTCTAATGCCAAAGGTTGAAAGAGAACAACAAAGTATGGCTGTTTCTAGTGCAATCTTACTCAATAGTTCCAAATTAACTATTTTTTTCCCTGGATATATTCCCTACTACATTACTACTTGAAAAGAATACATTGCCTCTAGCAGTGAATTAGCGTTTGCATATAAAACCCTAGTAGAAGAATTAAGGACAATTACCGATTGAGAGGATCTTGGTTAAACATATTGAGAGGAGGTTTATTCTTAGAAAGAGCAGCATCAATTAGACCCAAGCGGCAGTGCTTGCTGTGGGCATAAGAGTCCCTAGCGTGTTCCGGCAGCTCATGCCCTGTTTGAACGCATTTGAAGCGGCCATTCTCCAATTTTTTGAAAGTCGGATTGCCCAGAAGCTTGTAACCTTCTTTTCCAGTGGATCCATCTCCTTCTTCTCCTACTCCACTTGCTTTCTTCCCCATAGCTTTCTTAGCGGAAGCTCCCAGAGTTGAGTTGAGTTTCCGTTAGGGCAAAGCAGACGGTTTAACTATACCCAAATTCTTTTTGAACCCCCACTAGAATAAGAAATCGGAAATATAGTCCCTTTGCTTTTCCAAATTTTGTTTTACTTCTTTCATATTTTTTGTTTTTGCATTAGAAAAATAAGGAGATACAGTTTCTTTCTTTTCTTTTGGCAACAAAAGCTTTATATATCAGTCATTTTCCATTTTATAAGATACACTTTTCTTTTTCGTTATTTTCTTTTAAAAAAAAATATCATCTTTCTATTATTAGGTGGTTGAAAAGATTAATTATAGTGGAATATATCGTTCTTAAATTTTGATGATATTTCTATTCTATTCTTATTTTTTACATAGTAGAGTTTTTAGTAATGAAGATTTTGCTTTCAGGGTCTTGAACATATTTCAACAAAGATAATGGTTTATCACCATCATATTTCAACAAAACAAAGTGAACATATGATGCTCCTTTAAAGATAGGATCGTCTTTTTTATAGTAGTAACTGCAAATGAGTAAATAGGCCGTGACATTTAAAAGATAGTGAGACTTGCCATAATTTCAAAATTAGGTTAACTTTCTTTTATTCTTGTTATGAAAAGTCAAAGTTATTTCATTTATATGAATCATTTCGCATCTCGCGGTGCTTACACCACTCGATTATCAAAGTTCTATCCAAACATTTCATTTGAAAACTTGTATAGAAGAGATTTCTAGCGGCACATCAATTCTTCTATACCAACTTAGTTGTTTGACACTATTATTGACTTGACAATCGGCTATGTTTGCTCAACCCAATTTTGACCATATGTTTATATGACAATAATATGACATGTTTAACTCCACAGCGTTCTAAGCTTATTTTTAACATGTTATTTATATTTAGCTTGTGTATAAAAACAAAATCATTGTTTATTAATTTCATATCTAGTCAAATACAATCATATACTAAATGATCAAGATAGAAGGTAGCGGATGTTGAATCCGTGAAAAAACTTTGCCATGAACATTTCTCTTGAAAGTTTTATTGACGATTCTAGCTTGTTTGATCAAACATTTAAAATTAGCTTATTTTGAAAAGTATTTTTGGTGAGAAGCAGTTTGTGTTTGATCAATAATTTTAAAAATACTTTTAGTAATTAGTGTTTGATCAAACTTTTTAAAAGTGATTTAAGCAGTTTCTGAAAAACAACTTCTTCTGCTCTCGAGAATTCTTTCTCCCAAAATATTGGTCAAACACCTTGCTTTTTAAAAATATGCACTTTTAGAAAGAAAAAAAAATAGAGCACTTTTAAGAAAAAACAAACTTGGTCAAACATGCTAAGAATCACGTGCAAATTGAAACCATATCATGCCACATTAGGGGGACAAAATTAGCCCACCAAAATTACAGCGCGCAATCACATACTGAGTTGCTGGAATAACGTAAAACACTTCAGCGGAAAAAAACCATATAAAGATAGAACAGAACAGATGATATGTGGCATATATACTGGCATCTGACCATTGTCAAACATAGTTGTATATATCAGACCAAAAACAAAAAACCAGTTAACCTACATTAGCAATTTTTAAGCGTTAGTTAGCTGATTTTCTATGTTGATCCAAATTCTGAAAACCATTTCTGATGTCGTTCAATGTCCCCTGCAGAAACTGTGGGTTGTATCTTCTTTAAAGCTTCTACGAAGTCATCCATCGTAACTGGAATTTTCAAAATCTCAGCCTCGGACATGTTCTTAATCTCATCTGGATTTTTCCCTGATATCCTACATCTCATGCCATTTAAAGAACCATCTCTACAGATATTTGTTAGATCGTCTCCACTATAACCTTCTGTTCTTTGTGCCAATTGGTCAATATCCAGGTCAGGAGCTAACTGTCATTCATGTCACACATTATTACTATCAATAAAAATTTCTGTGAGCAATAATAACTGGAGGCAAATCTACGGCAGGTTTCATGGTTCACATTACTTTCAGCTCAAATGTTGTATGCAATGTGAAAATCTTAAAAACCTATAATGAATTCGCCACTCACTAAATCTAAATACTAGATTCTCCTTTGATGATTAGCAGTTGTCCGTATCTCAAGAGCAGGGAAAATACATATGATGTCAATATTAGTAGATGAACTTCTTCTTACAAGACAATGAAGCACAGTACCTCCAAATTAAGATTCTAGTTGACAACAATAATGAGAGCTTACCGTGATTGATTTTAAGTTTATCCTTATAACCTCCTTTCGGCTCTTAAAATCAAGAAGCGGGATGTAAATCCTCTTTTCTAGCCGCCTCCTACAGTAGTACAGTGAATCACCAATTAGCCAAGATCCAGAGATGAAACACAAGACAAATCAGAGGGAAACAAAAGAAAGCTAATATTGACTAGGAAACTTAACCTTTGTGCCTCATCAAGATCCCAGGGGAAATTTGTTGCTGCCAAAACTGTCACTGATTTGCCTGCAGTGTTATTAGTGGAGTTGTTTAACCCATCGATCTGAACTAGAAGTTCAGACTTCATTCTTTGGGACGCGTCATGCGCTCCAGAATCCCTAAGAAGAAGGTTCAGAGTTGATGAAACATTAATATGTGACCTGATAAGATAATTACTAACATGCTATAGATATGATCTTAACATATATCAGTTTAAAGTCACTGCGACCTCCAATTGCACTGCTCAGACGCGTTAATTGGAAGTCGAAAAACATATACATGCCAGTATGTATGGATGTCATTATCAGTTCATCAGTGCAGACTAAGCTGCTCAAATGAAACTAAAGTATGATTCAGTTTTGATAAAAACATACAGCCTCTAATTTTCTTCCTACTAGGTATTCTTCTAAGGTTTCAAATTAATTTTTAACCTTCTCTGCTCTCTGAAGCTCCTATGTAAAGCTTTGAACTAGTAGAGACACATCACTTATTTACTCTGTAAAAGGCAAGAACGTCATGAAACTAATATACGGTTCATCTCCAATCAAGTTCTAATAGATGATTGAAGTTTAGTTACTAGGACGTGTAGACCCGTAACATATATCTACGCCTAGAAGCTTTAGCACATATAGTGATGAAAACAAACCTTACACAACAGGATGAAAATGAAAAATATCCTCAGTTGTCACGTATATATGTAATCACTTTAGAAAGTAACAGATTACTTACCCTCTGGCATTGCAGAGAGAATCAATTTCATCAATGAAAATTGTACTTGGAGCCCGAGCACGGGCAAGGTCAAACAAGCACCGTACCTATCGTTCACTCTCACCGTACCATTTTGCATACAACGAAGAACAAGTAACACTCAGAAATGTTGTCCCACACTCTGTAGCAACAGCTTTGGCCAAGAGTTTTTCCTGTGCCAGGAGGACCAAACATAAGAACTCTCCAAGGTCTCCTGATTCCCTGCAAGTAACATCAAATATGTTCTCTATTAGAAGTTTCATAATAAGTATTCGTTACTCTTTTATTAATGTGCCATGTAGTTAGTAGTTACAACATGTGCATAGCTGCAACTCAAAAACTTATAAATCAGCAAGAAATTGCAACTTCCTATTGGATCAAATTGTACCCTCGTTATGTGACGACGAATATATCAGCCTATTCAAGTTTCAATAGAAAAAACCTATTACCAACTTATTTTCTTAATTATGTGCTGAGGAGCATATCCACCTCTGATGAACAGTTTGTTACAAGGCAAAAGAAATGAAAATATGCCGTGTAGTTGGTATGGCGGAAGTCATTTTCCTCTAGCTCTGGCGAAAACATTTTTTCAGGAATACAGATTCCTAGAAAATTCTCTAAAATATATACGAAAAATAATAATACTAGCGAATTCAGAAGTATTTTGATGAAAAATTGTAATTAGTAAAAGATTAAATAATAAAGTATAAATGTTATTTCGAGCAACATCACTCCCCACCCCCGAACACCAGAAACTAATGAAAGATATTTTCCTAAAATATAACTTCCGTTTTACCAAACACACACTCATCATTTTGTACTTTGTAGTATGCCTATATTCAGAATCAACTATCAGCAGTACCTGGAAATATTTAGGCATCCACAGTGGGAGTACCACTGCTTCCTGTAAAGCTTCTTTGCCTCATTTAGTCCTGCAACATCATCCCAATTCCCATCCCACCCCTGGATTAGTATCCAAGATTTCCTTTTCAAGAGTAGCAGCCAGTTGAGGATCAGGCCCTTTATACTCTCCTTTTGACTTAACACCTTCTACAGCGTTTTGATAGTTGTGAAGAAAGACGCTAAGAATATTATAAATAACTTAAAAGCCTCAGCTTAATAAAAATAGAGTAAAGTTAAATTTAAGTAAACTACGAATTCAGAATCCAACGTCAGTACCAAAAGATTATGTATAACCAGTAATTAAATTCAGCTTTATCCTCTTCACTGACTTTTTCTAGGATGCAGCTAAGTGAAGGTGTGTTGTACACCATCGCTACAGTCAACTTCACATATGGTTAATGAATTTTACAGTTAACAGTTAAGTCTACCTTCCATATAAAATCTCATCTATAGTCAATTTGGCCTCGTAGAGTGAAGATTAAAGATCATTTACAATAAGAGTTTGGTAAAATATCTTGTCTTGTCATTTATGTCTAGATCAACATTATCAAAAATGTTGTCAAATAGTATTAAAGGCAGTTGAGGTATTTGTACCACTTGTTGCACTGTGTTTCTGTAATTATTGACCTGCCCAGCTATGTTGATCGTTCCTCCCTATAAAATTTTCATAGAAAGATCACATTTTTTAACAAACAAAAAATACAATTCAAGTGAAGGTGAAAAATTATTTAAGATTGGAGTTGTGTGAAATACTTGCCTGAACTTGATGTGTCGTTTTCTTTTTCTCTATTGTCTTTGTGGGTGATAGACGGACACTCTTTGAACACTACCACAAATATATATAAAGTGAGTGAATATTAATTTGTTATGGAAGTAGAGGCTGGAGACTCAAGTTATTATACCTGCTGAATTGCATTAGTTTTTTCTTGCTGGAATTAGAGGGTGTTGAAGTCAAAATCAAGGACACGTTTTTTATGCTGATAAATTTCGCTGAAACCAGTATAGCATAGGCCTTTTTATATATAACCAACTAGGGTAGATGAGAAACTACTGTAGAGGTAGTCTGAAAGCATGGTCAGATACTTCCGAATCTCGTAATTCAATTTGTGTTCTACAGCCATGAATCATGATCCATTCCAGCAGCTCCATCATGTTGATCAGATCGATGGCCATCTTTGTTAGCGTCGAACTTGTCAAAGATTTTCTTTGTCCTCTCCTCTTTGATGGGGCAACTAGATATAAACTAATTCACATAAATTGAAATGGAGCGGAGGGAGTATAAATGTAAGCTTTGTGCAATATTGTCAGCATAGCAAAACTATTTATCCCAAAAATACATTGCAATTATTCAAAATGATTGGATCAAATTTTGTAAGTTAATCTACAAATGTGATTTTGGATGTTCAACAAAATTTCATTTATTAAACTTTGATGTTTTAAAGACGAGGAGAATGATCTCTGATTAACTGTATCATTCTAAAGAGTTGGAATTCCAAAAACTACAAATTCAGCTAGTAATAATTGAAGAATTATATATACCTTCAAAGGTGCATAAATATGGTGACGTTCTTTGTGGTGATGATAAATTAGGGTGAATTCATTATAGCTTAGGCCTCGGGTACGGTTGGCAGTGGGGATGTAATTTAAAAGGGTGCCCGGAATTCTTTCAATTCGGGTTCTACAGCCATCATCCACGCCTCAGGCAGAGATGCCCATCTTTATTACTGTCAAATCTATTGAAGATTCTCTTTATCTTCTCCTCTCTGCACATGCACATCTTTTTCTTCTTCAAAATAACGCTCTATAGTTAAGGGTTCAGGGAAGAAGAAAAGGGTTTTACAACTACTTATTCAATTTTAGAAGATAACTAGAAGGGAGATGAAAAGCATAGACTCAAAGAAAGGGGACGAAAGAACTAGACATGTTTCTCAATAATTTGCATAATTCCTAAATCAGATACCACTAACCTTTTTGATGGAACTGTTTCCACTCCCACTTCTCAACCCGGATCTCAAATTAACCTGACCCTATTGGTTGTTCTCGATCCAATAGCTCTTGTCAACCCAATAACTATTTTCATAACTCTGGCATCCACATTGGGCTGGAAGGTTCATAACATTCCATCTTTCTCGGGAGAAGGATTCTTCTCTAAGATTTGCTTCCCTTTTCTTTTCTCTTAATTTCTTTTAGTGGTTTTTTTTTTAATATTATAAAATTTTCAATAAGTGACAGTTTTCTTGTTATAGTGATTCAAGGGCACTGTCAGTTGGTTGAAGATGTAATATTACCAATATATTTTTATAGATAATTAGATATGTGAGAATGACTAAAATGTTAGAAACGTATATGTAACGTAAAGAGCATGTAATGAGTAATTTAATACATAATTATAAATAAATATATAACTAAAAAACACCAAATGAAGGGCATATTTTGATGGTTCAAATTAATTCTTTTTAAGCAACCAACTGTAACTTTTGAACTTTAGTTAATAGTTAGGAAACTTTCAATAAAGTCACAAATGGCTAATTTGAGCTCAAATAAAAATATATTTTGAGTACATAATTTTCCGAGTTCTTATTGACTCTTTCTTTCATATTCTATCAAGAGTCTTCTTCATCTACTTTAACTATAGAAGAAAAATAATAATCTTGGTAGGGGTTTCATGAAATAAAAAAGTTGAATTTATATAGACAGAAATGAAGGATTACCAAAAGATATTTTAAAGTTTTAGATTAAATATTTAGAGGTTATGGATATGAAAAGATGAGAGTTATGGATATCAAAAGTATAAAAATTGAATAGGTAATTAGATATGAGTTATGATTTATGAATAAAACTATTTAATGCAAATAGTGTGTATCTCTCCATTTTGCAGATTTGCACCCTTTTAAATTATTAAGTTTCTTTATTTATCTTAAAGGATAATACTTTATCCACATAAATTATATTATTTACGGACGGAAAAAGTTATGAGAAGAAAAGTTGACTAATTTATATAGAGATTTTTGGGATTTTTTTAATTATTATTAATCTATTATTATATATACATATAGATTAGAGTCGAGATGATAAATGTTATTAATTTAGATATTTTAATTAGGAATTAATTTAAGGAAGTGCAAAAGTCATTAACATGTTAATTAAAATGATACAATTTAATATTTTAATCAAATAGTTAAATGTTTTATAACATTTTAATTTATAGTAGGGGTAAAACTATAATTCAACTTTTAACATTTTTTGTTCCCACTTATAGCAATATATGATGATGATATGATATTTGGTTGGTATATAATTTTATTTAGAATTGAATCGCGATAATTTGATCAAATTGGACCAACTTATTTAAGGGGTGAAATCTATGCTTGGCAACGAACAAACCAGACTATAATTTGTGGTTGAATTAAAATTAGAGAAGACTCAGCAATCAAAAATTTTGATATAACTACAAGCGCTCTAAATCGGATAACTCGCGAGATCTCTTGCGTGAAACAAATGACTTTACAACAAAACACCCTCCTAATGGCCCACGTGTAGGTCAATTGTAAGCCTCAAATCTAGCACCAACCTGCCCTAATCAACCTCTAGTTCAGTGTTAGAGCTTAATTATGAGCTACTAAATAGTCATTCAGAACTAGCGTGTAGACATTTCACATTAGGAGAAGATCTTGGTTTCTGATCTATTAAAGAGCCCCCTCAAAGGAAGAAAAACAATAACGGATTGAGAACTTACAAGCGTAAGTTATAATTAGGTTTCATAACTTACGGTTTTGACTAATTATTGTTATTTTCGCTTAAAAAGAAGTGTTATATAAAAAATAATTTATCCACTTAAGAAGAAGTGCGCCTATAAACACTTATTTACCCGCTTAAAAAGAAGTGCTATAAATATTTTTTTAACCTTATCCAAATACTATAAAAGTATTTTTATCATACTGCAACATTACAAAAATGGTTAAAAGCTATTTTGGCTTATAAGTTATAACCACAAAAAAAAAAAGCGAAGTCAATTCAATCCAAACAGTTATGGTTTTAGCCTAATGGTCCGGTTGTTTTTACTTGGAAAAGAATTTCATCACGGCTTTTTCTAATTTGAATAAGTTACAACAGAGAAGAGCAAATGACAAGTAACGAGATAAATGCCACTGCTTACTTCAAAAATATAACATTTTCAATTTCAGTGTCCATTGATCAATAATGGAATGTGCAACAGTAATGTTATCACTAGTACTACTGCTGGGGCCCTTGAAGAAGATCACTAGTATAGCAATAGCACCCTGCGATTTTCCGGCAGTTTACAATTTCGGGGACTCAAATTCGGACACCGGAGGTATCTCTGCTGCATTTGAACCAATACAAGCACCTTATGGTAAGAGCTTCTTCCGCGGACGGTTTTCAGATGGTAGACTTCTCATTGACTTCATCGGTAACATAACATCCATCCAAATCAATATCATTACTCATTATGAAATCAATTGATTGTGGATGTTAACTATTTTCTGCAGCTGAGCTCATGAGATTACCTTACTTGAGTGCCTATCTAGATTCCATTGGCTCGAATTTCAGGCACGGAGCTAATTTTGCAACAGGAGGATCCACCATCAGGAGACAGACGAGACTATATTCCAAAGTGGTATAAGCCCCTTTTCCCTGGACGTTCAAATTGTGCATTTTCATTGTTTCCAATCCAGAACTAAAGAGCTCTATAGACAGGGTAAACATAACTAACACAGCCCTATATCATTTTGATGTTCCAGTTTCTAACGTTTTAAGCTGATTTGACACTCTGTCTCAGAGAAGAACAAACTCCCAAGACCTCGGGAATTTTCAAAATCTCTCTACACAATTGACATAGGCCAAACTGATTCAGCTGTTGGCTTCCGCCAGATGAGTAATATACAACTTCGGACTGCCATACCAGACATAATATACCAGTTTTCTGCAGCAGTAACGGTAGTATACGCAGCTTTCAACAATTTTATCATGAGTTTAATAAGTTCAACTGTAATTTTGTTTGACAGCGTCTATATCAACAAGGAGCGAGGGCATTTTGGATACACAACACGGGTCCAATCGGTTGCTTACCAATAGCCACATCATACCTCAGAAATCCAAAACCAGGTTGTTCTTGATAACTATGGATGCTTAAAGAGCCATAATAAAATGGCCTTAGAGTTCAATAGACAGCTGAAAGCCAGGATAAGAACATTGAGGGCAGAGCTTGGGCATGCTGCTATAACATATGCTGATGTCTATGCTGCCAAGTATGAATTGATCAGCAATGCCAAGAGCCAAGGTATATGTTAGTACACAAACACATAACAATAATTTTACCATACACTTGTTGTTTCGTACCAAGGCATTGACAGATGAAAAGAAATCATCTAACTCTACGAGCTTTAAAATTTTGAACAGATTTCATGGAACCCCAGAAAATATGTTGTGGGTTACACGAGAGGAACACGCATGTATGGTGTGGGCAGAAAGGAATAGTGAGAGGTGCAGAAGTTTTTGGAGGAGCTTGTGTCAACCCTTCAGATTACATAAGCTGGGATGGAATACATTACTCACAAGCTGCTAATCAATGGATTGCCGATCATATACTAAACGGCAGTTTCTCTGATCCTCCCATTCCCATTACACATGCTTGTCATAAACATCTTCACTATTAGGAATCTTGTATTATAAATGTGCATCTTAACTAGCCATTTTCATATCTATGTCAAGTAAAATCTTCATCTTTTCCTTTACTTTTCAAATTATCCACACTTAATATAAAAAAGAAACTCGCAAGTTTCTAGTATAAAGTCGAAGGGAGAGAGATTCCAGATAAACTCAGAGACCTTAATAAACACAGTACAAATTTACAACTCAAATAACTAGAATTTATTTTCATGTCCAACTACTGTACACCAAGAACACTAGACAAATCGTACAGCAAAGATTTTTTTTGATAAATACATTGTACGACAAAGATAATATTTTCTTTTTCTGGATAAATAGCAATGCTACGAACTAAATGTGAATAGGTTCACAGCTCACCCTTATAAGACTACTAGATACATACAGCAGATTGTCCAAATTTAGTAACTCTGGACGTGTAAAGAGTAACTATATTTCACTGGCGATGTCCATCTGGAAGAGCAACAACCTGGTTACAGGGCACCATGCGTTGAGGTAAAGACCCATCTTCCTCATCGTCATCAAACTCCAATGTGTAACTGCAAAAGGGGAAACAAAATGCATTAAATCCGTGAAAAATAATCAATGATTCGTTGGTCAAAAATTTGGAAATTAACAGTCAATTTCAAGAAAAAGAAAAAAGAAATATTGAGCTAGATGAGCAACAGATTATAATAATTGATCCCAGTTTTCCCTTCAATCAGAAGTCATTGCTCAATTACTGAGTACTATAGAATCTTAAGCTCATCGCTGATCTAAGAGGCCCGGTAAGGGAATGAAAAGGAAAAATCACTTACTCGTCGCTCTTCCTCTGGAATTCGATATACCATTTGGACCATCACATGCAAATGTAAGTCGAAAACCAATCAGTTCCTCAATACTTATGATATTTTAAATAGCTCATTAAAGAAAATCAGGACAAACTACGACAAAAGGAAACTAGATACTGATACCTTGCGGGCCTGGACTACTGTGGCTTTGTACAGCGCTGTGGTTCCTGGGTAAACTGCCAAAACTTGTTTTCCAGGAGGGAATTCTGGAGCGGTTGCAAGATCACTCATCTTGGGAAAAGGTATAATATGTGACCAGGGTAGCTTGTACTTTCTGTAATTGGTAAAAGAATAGAACCAGTAAGTCAAGTAAGAAGGCGAATAATCATTTAGTAAGCAAATCCGTAGCTGAAAAAAAGCAACGTAGATATCAATGAACAAGCAGCCTCTCAAAGTACAAAGAGTGAAAAATCACATGTAATCGGTTATCAGTCATCAAATTCTTCAGTAGCAATATTAAGCTTAGAGGAAATGAGATGTCGCAGAATCTTAATCACAAATATTCACAAGAAGGTGCTGAGAACAGATTATTGTACAGCAACTTGCAAGACAGCTGAGAGTAACTTATGGACTACTTACTTGAGGATACCAGCCAACAACAATCACCAACAAGTCGCAAAAAAGGACGCAATTCAAAGTACTAAAAGAGGGAAATATAAGTCACCAAAGTTCCTCAATTAGTTGTTCAAAGCTGGAAGCTCAAAAAGTGAGGCAAGTTTTTTTGTGTAAGGAGGTCACATCATCAGACAAGATATTACCTTTTTGATTTTCTAGTTTTCTCCAATTGATGTATATGATTTGTTAGTCTCATGGGAAACTACAATAGAGTTTTAGTGAGGTCCTAGAAGAAGCGGGAAAATTGATTTGATAAGTGTCCCTCATTCTTTAACCTTATATTCCCTAGTCTCTGTAATTCTTGTGCAGCTTCTTAGTTATGGAAAGCATTCAATAACACTTGGACAAAAGATGCTTAAGTAAAATTGTTGTCACTTAGATCCAAGGAAGTTCCTGAAGTCGCTTCATCACTCTCTCTCCCATCCCCACACCCCCTAGATAAAATGCACAAACAATCAAAAGGGAAGTACACAAGCAAAATATAAATAGGCAAAAACAATCAACAAATGTCCAAAGATCAATTGTAGGCTACCTCTGGCCACCACCTTCCTCATCATCGCCCGGCTCCTCATCTAAAACTTCAAATCTGCACAGGGAAATGCAATGTTAATACAAAAATATATGTAAATGAATTCAGTCTAGATCATTTTTTTAACTTGAAGCTATGTCACAGAACTTACTCCTTTGATTCTTTGTCATAATGAGTAACTTTGACAATAACCCACTCATCCTTTTCACCATCTTCTTGCGCAACTCTAGCAGCCACCTAATCGTAAAAAGTTATTTACTTTTGTTGAATGATATTATGACAATTGGAAAGGAATAATTTACTTTCATGAAATCAATCCATACTTGTTCCCCCTTCAAGCTAGCAAAGAACTCCTGCTGATTTCGCATGGAAGGAGAGAGCCTAGGAATGTCAGGATCACCTTTCATCCTCTTCTTCTTCTGCTCGTTGCCTTCTGTCATCCATGCAAGTCCAAATGCATTAACCAAGGTGAAGCAATTAAAATTGAAGATCAAAAATATAGTTGAGTCTATTAGTAATAGTTTAAGCAAATAGCACAAGTCTCTTTTTGTTTAATTTCATAAAATAGATATTTGATGCATTAGCCTCAAAGATAATTTTACTTTTCGACATTTTCCTTTACCCTTTCCCTGAGTTTTGGAACCAATTTTTGCCTTAAAAGGAAAAGAAGGCAAAAGGCTCTGTCATCAAATTAGCAGCCAAGATAATTTTTTTGTATTTTCTCCAATATCCCAAACTATTCTGCCTCTGTTGTCCTTTCTAAGCTCGATTCTATGAGAATTGAGACCTCAAGTTAAGGGTACTCAAGTTAAAGTATAACTACTATTCAAGTTCTTTAGAGGAAACAGACACATACAACTTAAAAGTATACACGGGTGAGGTAAGAATCAATAACCAACCTCCAGATTTCAAATAATATATTGCAAGTGTAAGCCAGGTATTAATTTAAACTTTAAAGAGAATAAAACTAGAAAATTAATGATTGTTAAGTTAATCAATTGTACACACACCTATCCTTCTTCGTTGTTGGCCAGCACCTCCAGCAGGAATCATTGCATCCAGCTGGCCCAACAACTGGCTGGAGATACTACAATCAAAGGGCAAGGAAGGAGAAATAAATTAATTTCATTGAAAATGAAAATACAACAAGTATCACTATGAAACATGACTTGTAAGAACAAACATTTTAGAGTTTCCAAGTCTAAATTGTCAAATAAAGAGTTGCATAAAACTAACACCACGTAGCTTCATCAAAAAACATAGAAAGCTGTGAGTCAAAAATCACCACACCCACCCTTAACCATCCTCCAAGCAAGGAAACAGTGCAAAGATAAGTACCTCATCTCACTCTCGGAAAGCTCTTTGGCTTGAGTGTATAACATCTTAAGTTTTGACAGGGAATTGTCACCTGGTTTCTCAACGGCTTCTGGAGCTGCAGAAGGAATGGGAAAGTGCCCAAATGTTAAGTGCCATAATACTTACACTATAAGTCTAGGTAGATACATGTCACATGCAAGTTTTCTACTTCAAACAGGTCAATGATCTTCGCCAATAAAAGTAGTGCTTAATTTTAATATTTTATTACCTGCTTTTTGAATTTTGGGAGATCACACAAATCCGAATTTATAAGAACTTTCCAATTCTTTGGATTTAATCATGAAAAGCATTAGAATCTGTCAAATTCACACCAACTTCAAACAAGGGAGGAACTTGAAGTTATCAGAGAGAAGATGTAAAATTCAAATGAATTATGTAGATTCCTAATACAAAAAAATTGTTTAAAGGGGATTCACAAATGACTACATTACTTAGTAACTAATCATATAGAAGCAAAAATCAGTTGGATAACCCCATAAACCAGTGGCATTAGAACCTAGAACCTCTCGCTCTACCATAATGTGTTGTACACAGCCTACCCAAATGCAAGCATTAGTAGTTGCTTCCACAATTTGAACCCGTGACCTAAAAAACTACCAATACACATCAAAATTCACAAAGTAGGGTAAATACAAAGGATTTTAGCAGGTCATTAATTACTGTTTCTCATAGAATTTGCCTGACCTGATTGCATAAATATTTATTTTTAGTGCATTCAACTTCTAACCACTTTCTTCACTAACTCTAATTTAGCCAGCCACAAATATAAATTGTGATCAAACGAGTAAAAATTAATAATTTAGAGTTGAAATACTAACTGTTTTGAAGCTTTTTGTGCATCTTATTGATTTCAAGGAGTACTTCCTCTTGCTCTTTCCTTAAACGATCAAGCTCCTTCGATTTTTCCAACATTTCAGCAATGTCCGGTGACGCCATTTTACTTTCTTTTCCGATGGGAATCGGAAATTCCACAAGTTTCGATACCTAACCCGGAAGAAGGAGAGCTCGCAGCTAAATCATCGTCACGTCGTCTTAGGTTGTCGGAGACTAATTGGGAGATACGCTTCGCCTGAGAGTTGCGTCAAAAGTCCTCTTTGCCCCTTTGATATTTTGTTTTCCCTTCACTATTACTACTAAACGTAAAAATAGCACAAAACATGTGATGGAATATTCTTCCTCTTTACAAATACTTATGGATCGTTTGCTTAGATAATTCATCAAGACAATAAACAGATTAAGATTCAATCCAATTCAAATTTAATTGGGGTAAAACTAATCAAGTAATGGATCATAAATGGATCAAGATCAAACCAATCTTACTAAGTATTCATTATTTTATTTATTTTTTAAATTATTTAATACCTAATAAATTATTATTATTTTTTATTATGACTATATATAACATATCAAATTAAATAAATAAGCTTTTAAAAAAAATATTTTAACAAGATCTCTCATAAGTCAATCTAAATTACGTATCAATTTAATTTTTAATGTACTCAAATGAATTGAACAAATGAATAAGTGGGACAATAACCCATCCAAACTTAAGCAAATTGGACATGTTGGATAGTAGGATTTAATTTTATCACTCATAAATCCAAATAAACCCCTCATCTATTAATAGTTAGCAATATAATAATTAAAAATATGAAATAATACAAATATTTGATAATCACATGATTCGTTATCTTTCTTCATATAAAATTGATAGGGAATGGGAGTCCATTTTAATGAGGAACAATACGATAGTTGGACTTTTGTAACATAATATAATTTAAAATATCTCCGAACAAAATATCACAATCTAAAATAATTAGAAAAAATATTATCCACACATGAGATAATATGATCTTAGTTATTACTCGAATAAGATATCTTGATCTAAAGCGATTAGAAATAATATTTAATATTATTCACACATTTCCGGATCCAATTACTAGTTGCATCTAAAAAAGAATTCTCAAAAAAATGAATTGTAAGCTTCTGTTAAAAATTTTAATCGAAGTGATTTGCTTAAGATAATTTTAGTCGGGAGTTAAAAAATTATCATAACACCAATAATAAAATATAAAAAAATAACTTAAGGCATATATATATTTTTGGGAAAAGGGTTAAAAATGCCCTTAACGTATTCCTAATGGTTCAAAAATACCCTCCTTTCACCTTTTGGTTTAAAAATGCCCTCAACGTTTTTTTAAGGTTTAAAATTGCCCTTTTTTAACAGTTTGTTGACATGGCAAATGCTGAGTCATTAAATTAGACAAATGGCTTCATCTTATTGGTCCACCTATTTTTTTAAAATCCAGCCCAACGACCCGACCCATCTGTAATACAAAAATTCAAACCCACCCACAAACCCATTTAGATATTAACCTAACATATCCTTGGAACTCCATTTTAGCGCCATTCTCAGCATATTCAAATTGGAGGCGCCATTTTATCTGCTTAAGCCACACCAAAAATAACCAAAAGAATGTCATCTTCTTCAGTTTCATCAGCACAAGTGGTATACGCCTCCCGTGTCTTCTTGCTTGCACCATTTGCATGACTGTTGGATATTTCCCCTACACCTCAAGCATGTGAATTGTCTACTCCACTCTGCCTGTTCACAACATTCCCTGTTTCTGCTATTCCACTTGAGTGTGGTGGAAAACGATTGTCTGCATACCTTCTCGAGTCACTGTTTTCACCATCTTCACCAACACCTTGATGCACTGGCCTGCACCTCGCTGGAGCACAGTTTCCATCAGATGCACGCGGAATCTGTGTGTGATTAGAGTGTTGTGAAAAAACATTGGTATCTTTGGTTAGTTGTAGAGTTTTCCCTGGTCTTGTGCGGCTGCGAACTAATACCCTTGGAAGATTTGCTTATGCATAACTTTCCGATTAATTGCTACCTTTTTGAATGCACTATTCCTTAGAGTTACTATATGAATTTTAATCTTAAGAATTAGTTGTCCAAGATGGTTGTAATCAAATTTCACCTATCGGGTCAAATTTTTGAACAGATGAATTGAAGGAGAAGAAAGAAGAGAACTAGAGCTAATGGGAACAAAAGACCCAAAAAACGATCAGCCTATCGGATCAAATTTTTCGAAATTGGTTTTTAGACTAAGTGGGTCATATATTTTAAAATGGGTAAAGAAAATCCATGTCACATTTGCCATGTCAGCCAGCTGTTAAAAAAGGGCAATTTTAAACCTTAAAAAAATGTTGAGGGCATTTTTAAACCAAAAGGTGAAAGGAGGGCATTTTTGAACCATTTGGAATTCGTTAAGGGCATTTTTAATCCTTTTCCCTATATTTTTTGTACTCTTATATGGACGATTTTCGAAGAATAATTTCATGATTTTTCTTTTAAAAAAATAGAATAATAAGAAAGGCAACATTTAAAACTTTCACAAAGATCAATGAACAGTAGGAAGTAATAAGAAACTTTTTGGCTCGATCGATTTAAAATTTGATGAAAAAGAAAAATCAGAAAGTAATTGATAATCAGTATATATGTCATAAAGAGATAGGGAAGGAAAACTAACCTTTGAAACTGCCTCAAGAGAGTGTTTGGCTATAGATAGAGGAGGTGTTAACCCTCCCTCAAATTAATACTGAATGTCAAGAAAACCTTCCCTAAAAGATGCGACGGTAACTTTCAAATAATACTATCATGTCACTGGTAATGGTAACTTTCGGTGAATATTGGGATAAAAGTTTTTGTATAAATTATGCAGTCAAGGAAATTGTTTTAACTCAAATAGTGTATTGTAAGATCTATTTTTGAGGACAGTGTTACTATGATCTTTTATGTTTTCATTAAACAAAAAAGAGATATTTATTTTTGTACTTATTACAAATAAGCTATACTTTTTAAAATATATTTTAGTAAAAAAAAAGATATTTATCCCTGCAATAATAAATCTGTTTCATCTTAATTTCTCTTTTTTTATATGGAACCTATGTCACATATTTTTCCCTCAATTAAATCTATTGAGTATATTAATTACCTCATTTTTTTAATTTATAAATCATATTATATATATACATATATATATATATAATGTTTTTGTTTTAGTGACGGATAAGTTTTAAGTATTATTTTATAAATTTCGTGATATTCTCGCACGGTGATTTTACTAGTCCCACTTAATTTGGGAATACAATTTAAATTTCCCGCTCATAAGACGTGCTGGAGCATGGCACCGACAAGGGTTGACTTGGCACTAATTTTTAGCAAGAACAATTCTAGTCTGTTTGACAATTCAAACGCTATATAAATTACCTAAATTAATTGCATTAATGGATTGATGATCATATAGGATTGAGTTTTTTCTGATAGCTCTGCAACTCTTTGGCTTTCCTTAATCCTCCGGATTAGCCCCTTGAGGTATATTTATGGAAAATTTAGAAATTTCTGCATAATTTCAAAGGCAATTATCCGACAGATAATTGGAGCAATGTGAAATTTGAATTGATTAGTGTGGTGTAAGTAATCAATTTTTTGGGATAAGGGAGCTGAAATTGATTTGTAACTGTACAGGAATCATTTTGATGTTTTAGGGTTGACCATAATGCAATACAGTTTTGGCATTTCTGTTGTAGATCATTGAAGTCAACTCTTTGCGGCTTCTCCTTTTTGTGATTCTGAAACTGCTCCGAGGGGAATGGGTTCACCTACGCGCAGGTTTTTAGTTTTAAAGTGATTTATGGGTCCTTTTATGGAGAGAATATTTAGTTTTTAACTTAAGACCTTTTGTGACAGCTCAAACAGCAGAAGAGGAAATGAAATGATGAGGCTTCTTGTGACAACCATTGTCGGAGTTGTGATTGGTATTTTCTTAGGCGTATCGTTTCCTACACTTTCATTGACCAAGGCAAGGGAGTTACTTTGGCTTTTGAATTTAATAAGATACATAACTATTTAATCGGGGTGGATCTTTAAGATGTAGAATCAATGTCTGTTCTGAATTCTTACTGTATTTGAAGAGCAAATGCACACACACATATGCGAAAAACACTCACTGCTAAGTGCTCTCCTGATTTAATGCCTCATTTTCACATTTGTGTAAGAGCTGATAAGATGATCTGCTTGTGTATTTCAATATTGCAGCTGAACTTACCTTCTAATCTTTTTGGGTTAATTAATCTCACTTACATTGAGGAGAAGTATTCAGGCCTCTCAGCGCAAGATCTATTAAATGTCTTGTCTTCCCTTAAGAAATACAGAGGCCATTCACACGGCCACAAGCATTCCGACACAAAGGTAATAAGATTTGCCGCTTATATAGGCTCCAACCAGCTTCTCTTGAGACTTTGGTGCTACAATTTTTTTGTTTCCATTTTATTATTACATTCGGATATTGAGGGTCAACTTTAGTTATATAGAGATAAGATTGTACCAAGTCTTTTGGAAATTTATACCGCCTTTCAAGACTTATGCTATTTGCACAAATATTGCAGATTTGGGTTCCATCAAACCCTCGAGGTGCTGAGAGGCTACCAGCGGATATCATTGCATCTGAGTCTGATCTTTATGCTCGAAGGTTGTGGGGCCTACCCCGTGAGGTCTGTGTTTTTCAGCCTTGATGCCTATCTAAAGTAGACAATAGAGTGGGGTTTAGAATGCAAAGGAAACATCCATGTTTTAACACATTGATAAAAAGGCCTTTTACATAAATGATATGCTCAGTTCATGGTACTAACATACCTTGAAGTTGATTTCAGGGGGAGGTTTAGAATGCAAGAAAATGATCCATGTGTTAACACATTAGCAAAAGGGCTTCTTTCCATAAATAATGACATGCTCAGTTCACATACTAACATATCTTGAAGTGGATTTCAGGGATATTGGTTGTCACGAATAGTTTATAAGTCAAAGAAATTGCATGGAGTTCATATAAAACTAATAATTGCTTGTGAATTGTGATACACCCTTTTAACTTTATTGCCTTACTAACAATCTTTAAAGTAGTTTGCTTAAAGATTTTTGGATGGATAGGAAACCAAGAAAGTCTGATTGGAAGTAACGTACTTGCTGAAGTGGGATATTTACATGCTTGCCTCCTCCTGATTTTGTTGGGCTTTGAAGAAACATTATGCCTTAGCTGTCAATATAGTTTTCGACATTGAACTTTCTATAATCCACTGTGATGACTGATGACTGGCGAGAATAGTGTATAGCCAGCTGAAACATGATTTTTAGTATACAATTATGAGTTAACACCCTCAATGATGCTTCTCTCTCACTTGCTTTCCTTTTTTTTTGGGATAGAGAAACATAATGACTACACATTATATCACTCTATCTGAGTCTGTTTCATCAATTGATCTGCAGGACTTGATTATCAAACCTAGGTATCTTGTTTGCTTTACAGTTGGCTACGAGCAGAAAAATAACATAGACGCGGCAGTGAAAAAGGTTAGGTTCAACCGTTCTCTAGCTCTATTTCCCTCTATTCACTCCTTTGAGTCCTGTCCTTCCAGGGGATCATTTAATTGTGAATAAGGGACTAGATAATCCCTAACCTAAGTTTTGTTTGCAACATATCTTAACATATAGCTTTTGCCTGCAACTGCAATCATGTTTTAGGTTTCCGAATGCTTTAGAAAAGTGATGTTGGAGATTCAAAACTTTACTCAGAATTCTTAAATGGGACAGAAAATAACAAGTTGTGGAAGGCAAAAGGTTTTTGGGAACATTTGATCTTTTGACAACAGGAAATGTTGAGATTTTCCATTTTCTAGTATTTGTTTTTTGAGTTGATTGTTTGACTATTTTCTATTCAATTTTACTTCAGTACAATGAATAAAAGCAACAAAATATTTGGTTTTTAATGCTCAACTAAGCATTAGCTATTTTGATTGATACAAAATTTGGTTGCATGTTTGTAGATACAAGTAACCAACAAAACCTTGTTTAGTGTTTCTTTATCTTCACCAAGAAGATGTTATATCATCTTTTTTCTCTTATGGAGTTTATGTTGCTTGATTTTTGTACACTTAACTTCGCTCGTGATTATTGATATTTTCAATAGTTGTAATGTCTCTTTCCTTCGATTATATCCTGTATGTGCCCCTAAATAAGACACTTCCTGCAATAGTCCCAGCATGTTCCTCAGTGGGATTATAGTTTCCCATAATTTTGTCCACAGACTAAACATACCTTCATCTCTTGTGGCTGTGCATGCTTACAGTTGCATCTTTAACAGTTTTCAGAGAATTTTACTTTCATGTTGTTTCACTATGATGGTCGAACAAGTGAATGGGATGACCTTGAGTGGTCAAAGCGGGCTATCCATGTTAGTACACGAAAGCAAACTAAATGGTAACTGTTTTTAACTTCCTTTGTTCTTAAGTGTTTCAGTACATTTTGGTGCATTTGTAAAAGTTTTTTCATTGTGTTGAAAGGTGGTATGCAAAACGCTTTCTGCATCCGGATATTGTAGCATCCTATGACTATATATTTATCTGGGATGAAGACTTGGGGCTTGAGAATTTTGATGCAGAGGAGTACGAATGATTTTTCACACATTCTTGTGAATCAGATATGTTGAATTTTATGAACTCTAATGTTTTATTACAATTGCAACTTCAGATATATAAAGTTGGTAAAGCAACATGGGTTGGATATCTCACAGCCTGGTGTAGCATCAAATAGTGAGTTGTCATGGCGGATGACAAAAAGACGAAATGACACTGACGTCCACAAGTAGGGTCACTTGCATTACTATCTATAACTGCAGACTAAAGCATCCCATGCACACATAGCACTGATCTCATATGCAGTCTATTGTTTGTGCTTGCAGGGAAACAGAGGAAAGACCTGGCTGGTGCACTGATCCACACTTGCCACCATGTTCAGGGTATGTTAATGCGTGATACTTTTTCTATGAACTACCTTCTCGCTTGATGGTTGGCATCAGTAGTTTTTCTTTTTGTCATCTGCATCCAGATTTGTGGAGATCATGGCACCTGTTTTCTCTAGAGATGCATGGCGGTGTGTTTGGTATATGATCCAGGTATAAACAATGTTCCATCGTTTTTGACATTTATTGCAGCTGACTCCCTCCCCCTTCAGACCCCTTCTATAATCTGGAAAAACAACCCTGCAAAAGTGGGAAATATAGAGAAAAATGAAAATGAATATTGCACATAAGAGGAGGCAGGGTTGGAGGATAAGTAACCATTTCGTGAATGCAAATATGAGTTGTTATTTGTTATTGCAGAATGATTTGGTCCATGGATGGGGTCTCGATTTAGCTCTCAGGAAATGTGTGGAAGTAAGTAATCCACCTTATGCAGTGGTGTAAAATTCTCCTGTATTCTTATTCAACTGGCATTATCTTAATAATGCTTTTGGATGAGCAGCCAGCCCATGAAAAGATAGGAGTGGTAGATTCTCAGTGGATTGTTCATCAAACTGTCCCTTCACTCGGGAACCAGGTATATCCCCGTTTCAGCCTTTTTTTTATCCTACTAGGTTATAAGTTTGGAAGTAATGGTTAGCTTCTTTCAACAGGGACAAGCAGAGAAGGGTAAAGCACCATGGGAAGGGGTATGCTGCAATATCTGATCCTCCACTAAATTGAAATTTGAGAAATATGAAATATTAACCAAAAAACAATATAATCACATTTTGAATTTGCAAAATGAACTTGTAGATTGAGTTCAAATCATTTGGGTTCATGAACGAAATTATGCTTGTCCTTTTCATTGTATCACACAATATTGATTGTTCTATCTGAACTTCCTGATGATGTATTATTTGGAGAAACCTTCTCCATGAAATTTCCATCTCACACATTTAATCGAAGAAGTGTTTTCTTGATTCTGTTACAAAGAAAATGCTGATCATTGATTATATTGTGTAAGTTCAGTTTTCATTCTGGCTTATAGGTAAGAGAAAGGTGTAAGAAAGAGTGGGCAATGTTCAAGGAGCGTATGGCTGGTGCAGAGAAAGATTATTACTACAAGACAAAGGGAATTGATCCCCCTAATTCTACATCTCATTAGGTAAAATGTCATATGATTAGGATCTCAACACTTCTTTTTTAATTTAAGTTATATACTTACATTTTTTTACACCATCCTTAGTACTAGTTAGTTACCAATCATATAGATTTACCTACAAGTAATCTGATTTTCTGAATATTTTTTGCCCTGTCAATGCAAGTAAGTTAACAATTATCTGTCGACTAACTTACAAGAGAGGTTTTTTGTTTGTTTGTTTGTTTTGTTAAAAGTACTATTTCATTATTCTTATCATCCTAATCACTTGGTGCAATATTTGATGTTAGAAAAACAAGTTTAGGACATATTTTTTTTGTTTCATCTGTTGCTCTCCATTTGTTTCTTCCTCGTGCATTTTCTGGCATTTCTGCCGTCTGAGTTTAGACAATTTGTCTCCAATGTTGTATGATTTCTTAGTTGATGTCAATTTGACCTTTGTGTTATAAAATATTTAATGGTAATCTCTCTTGATGAATAGTCAATAATGTTTGGTATTATTGGGGTTGAAAATCACTTGCACTTAATAACCACGAGATAGTGACAAGGTATGCCTACACCCCAAATTTCACGTGTGGGAATTACATTAAATATACCCTTCGGGGTGGCCCAGTGATTTGGGCTTGGGACTTTCATGTTGGAGGTCTCAAGTTCGAAATCCCTTGCCAGCGAAATCAAGGGGTTTGCCTTCTGGGTCGAGCTCGTCGCACCGGGCTTGTCTAGTGCAGGTTACCTCTCCTATGTGGTTTGCGAGCTATTGCATAGGAGAGGGAGTTTTACCTTGTGCGCACCCAAAGGGTAGCGGCTGCGGGTTTTCCCTTGTCATCAAAATAAAAAATTACTCCTAAATATGTTATTGTTACCCTTGTCTCTAAATAAACTATAGTAGGTATTATTTAACCATTGTCTTCTAAATTTGTCTGTACAGGTGCAATCTATTGCTGGACAATATACTATATACAATTGAGTGAGCTGTTGAAAGTACATTATCATGCAACAATGATTTTGTAACGGGAGATTTAATTTTGTAAATCTTTATAAATTTGTTTTTAATTTTATGTCATTTTTATAGGAGATTTTTATGTTTTTTACATGTAAAAAATATGAAAATATCATATTATTTTATTTAATTTGTATGTGATCATTTCTTCCTTTGTAATCGTCTAAAAATAGCGAAGATCATAAGTGATCATTTCTTCCTTTGTAACCGTCTAAAAATAGTGAATAAAATTACAAGGTAATTACTATTACCTTCTTTGATTCTCTAATTTTGTTGTTTTAGCTAACCATATTATTCTACTCTTGTTTGATGCATACAACAAGGTGTGGATTTAACAATTTCAAATATAGTTAATTAGACAAAATTATACATGATTAATATATGGGTCCGTTGCTAATTTTGCTTTTGGCGTAAACGAAACTTTCCAAATCTGTAGCCACATAAATTCAAACCGAAAAGCCAAATCCCATGTTCTCTGAGTTGTAACAATATAGTTAGTAATTAATTATTTTATTAGAGTTTAACTAATATCAACTCATGATTCTATAAATTTACCTTTTTGTGGTAGCAGATAATTATTTTATTTTTAAAGTTACAAACTCATTTTTATAGAAGTTACTAATAAATAAATTTCAGGTAACTTAATAGAGTAAATATTTAGATAAATTCTTAAAAATTAAGATTGATACTATTTCAATTTACATGACATTTTTTTCTTTAAGACCTCTCCAAAGTTATATATCGACGTTAAAGTGACCACATAATTTTTTCTTGATCATTTCTTTTTGTATTTTCTTGTTTTCTTGATCAAATTAATTCTGTATCTATTAAATTAATTTTTTTCCACTACTAGCATATATACGAATAAAAAAAAATTGAATCTGCATATTCAAGATTTATGTTCACTTCATGAAGTGAGTTTCCATCTGTCGGTCCTGTTAATATCAATATCCATTTTTATTATCTGTTACTCCATATGGACTTTTTATTTCAAAATCAAATAGGAGTAGTTATTTAACATTACCCATTAAATACATTTAAAAAAAAATAGTGAAAAGGAAAGAGGACTGGTCTTCATGTGTTTGGATTTTGAGTTTACTTGCAACGACATCTCGACAAAGTATACATATCCTTTTGACGATTCCTAGGTTGGATATTTTCCTATATTAAAGATTCCGATGAAGCATTGAAAACTTAACAACATTCCAAATTTTGATTTTGGTGAAGAATAGATTCTTACTTTCCTAATCTTTCAGATCAGCAACTTCAACTTCAGGTTCGATTCAAGATTCAAGATTTCAACTTCTCTCTCTTCAGATATATATGTTTTTACTTTTTACAACATTTCAAGAAAATTTTCTGCTTCTTTTTTAGGCTAATATTTGACTACTGTTTGTCAAAGTTTGCAATTATTTGTCTTTTACTAATATTTGACTTACTTGTATAGACCAAGTTAAGTAGTAATTAATGAATCTTTGAGATATAATGAATGGAAAAATGGGAACTTTACTCAAAGTGTTTAGTAATTGCAAAGTACTGATCCTTTTTTTGCTTTCTGGTTTTAGGAATTTCCCAACTCATATTTGGTCTAAGCAGATGTTAGTCCTTTTCTGATTCTGGAAAGGATTGTGAGATTGTGACTAAGATGGGGACGCCTATGAAACGCAGGTTCTTAATTTGACACAAATTTATTCATATAAGCATTCCAACTGGTTTGGGATTGAGGCGTAATTGATTGGTTGATCCATTTATTTATTTACTGCTGAATTTCCACAGCTCAAACTCGAGAAGACGGAATGAAAAGATGAGGCTTTTTGTGACTACTTTTATTGGAGTTGTATTCGGGTTTTTCCTAGGTGTAACCTTTCCTACAATTTCATTGTCCAAGGCAAGGGGAGCTACTTCTGATTTTGATCTTGATATAAACATATTTAATGGGGACATTTTATTTTTAAGTCTCAGTTGAATAAGAGCTAATAAGGTAATGTGCTTGTGGATTTCAATTTTGCAGCTGCCCTTACCTACTAATCTTATCCCATCGATTGATCTACCTGACATGGAAAAGTCGGGCCTCTCAACTCAAGCTCTATTAAATGTTTTGAATTCCTTGAAGGATCGCGTTGGCAGTTTACACAAGAATAAGATCCCGAAGGTATTTTACTTGTCACTCCTATAGGCTCCATCAGCTTCTTGTTACTTGTCACTGTTTGTTATAGTAGATACTCCTATAAGATTGCACTTCCATGATTCCATCTTTTGGAAGTTTGTATACCAATTGATGTTTGATCTTTATGCTATTTGGGGAAATCTTGCAGATTTGGGTTCCATCAAATCCCAGAGGCGCCGAGAGGCTACCCCCGGGTATTGTAGCTTCTGAGTCTGATCTTTATACTCGAAGGCTGTGGGGCCTGCCAAGTGAGGTCTGTCATTTCTGCATGTATGCCTATTGAAGTACTCTATTGATTCTTCTTATTACTTGTCAACATTTACTTGTTCATGTTATGTGAACTGATGGCATTATTTGTGGCTTAAAATGCAAAAAAAATCATCCATGGCATTATGTGAATTGGAGGGACGGTTTTCATACAAGCAAAATTGGAAGGAGGGTGTTAATATCAGACACATGTTAGATGGATAGGGAAAGATTATCTGAATAAGATATATTGGAGAAACTGCTGAAGTGGACTGATAGATACATACTTGCATTCTTCTGGTTTCTAGTGCTCAAACAAACATTCTATAATGATTGGTGAGAACCAGTTCAAGGGCAGCTAAAATGTGATTTTAGAATGTCATTGTGCGTTAAAAGTGAACGATGTCCATATCTCTCTCTCCTTTCCTTACCTTTATTTTTGGGATGAGAAAACATAATGATTGTGTATGATGTCCCTCTAGCATAATCAGCTCCATTAATTGATATGCAGGACTTGATCATCAAGCCAAGGTACCTTGTGACCTTCACAGTTGGCCTCAAGCAGAAGAGTAACATTGATGCAGCAGTGAAAAAGGTTGTGCTCGAGTCTCTCTATCTCATTTTCCTTGAAGTCGCTCTTTTGAGCACTGCTCTGTCCTTTTGGGGGGGTATTTTGTTCATGTATAAGGGCCAGAAGTGTAACTAATTTTTTTCTTTTTTTGAGCATAAGTCTTGCTTTGTTTTATGTGCAATACCTTGGCTGTTCTTATCTATAATGTTTTCCTTAGTTCCTGTAACATGTATGTAAATTTATTGATGAATCTCTGCAAATCATTAATAATCAATCTTATTGCCAATCCCACATTTAATCTCATTACAGAATTAGAATTACCAGAGACAGGCACTCATTGTAGGGTGGCTAGCACCACACATAGAGGTCTCATTTTACTATTGCCCAGTATTGGCTCTTGCTACCCATCCAAGTATTGGTTTCTTTTTTCTTTGAAAGTTTTAAAGCTTTTCTGTTATTGTCAAGGCCCACTATTGGTTGTTGCATGATCGCTAAGTTGGATTGTTTGCCACTCATGATTTACATTTCAAAATGGAACATATAGAAAGAAAATGCAGGTTAAGGGTGGGTATGCTGCCAACTTAGGAATATTCAAGTCCAAAATTTTACTTTTGTATCTTTACATTCTTATTCTTGTATTGTAAACAGTTTTCAGAGAACTTTACCATTATGCTGTTTCACTATGACGGCCGAACAACTGAATGGGATGACCTTGAGTGGTCATCGCGGGCTATCCATGTCAGTACACCAAAACAGACTAAATGGTACCCTTCTTGTAAATTCTTTCTATCCTCAGTTCTTCAACATATTTTGATGGATATGTAAGTGCAGTGTTTATTCATTTTTTTGAAAGGTGGTATGCAAAACGTTTTCTACATCCTGACATTGTAGCACCATATGACTATATATTCATCTGGGACGAAGACTTGGGGCTTGAAAATTTTAACGCGGAGGAGTAAGTGATTATTATTAGAGGCATGTGAATTAACAAATATATTGAATTATGTGGAGTCTTGAGGCTTTATGCAACTGCAGATATATAAAGTTGGTGATGAAACATGGTTTGGATATTTCACAGCCTGGTTTAGAACCAAACAGTGGGTTGACATGGCAGATGACAAAAGGGAGAAATGACACTGAAGTTCACAAGTAGGGAATGCAGTACTTTAACTGTATCTACAACTGCTTTGATTAAAGCATATCATGTACACCAAGCTTGATCTCATATACAGTTTATTGCTTCTGCTAATAGGGAAACAGAGGAAAGGCCAGGCTGGTGCGCTGATCCACATTTGCCACCTTGTGCAGCGTATGTAATGCTTGATATTTACCAATAACAACTCTTGTCACTTAATGTTTGTGTCTCAGTATTATTTATCAAAAATGAAAAGGGAGGGTTGGTGTCTATGTTGACTATTATTTTGTTTGCAATCAGATTTGTTGAGATCATGGCACCGGTTTTCTCTCGAGAGGCGTGGCGGTGTGTTTGGCATATGATCCAGGTATCAATTATTAAAGATCTTTCATGTTTTTCCATTCATTGCAACAGCTTCCCCCAAGGCTCCCGCCCCACCCCTGGCCCCTCTCCCACAAACTTCAAAGTAGAGCCAGCAAAGAAAGAAATGTAGAGTAAAATGAAAAGCAATATTGATTCTTTATTGCAGAATGACTTGGTCCATGGATGGGGCCTTGATTTTGCGCTTAGGAGATGTGTGGAGGTTAGTAGTTGTGCTGTGCAGAAAAATTCCCATATGTTCCATTTGAAATGACCTTTTTCCTAATAGTTACTTTTGATGAGCAGCCCGCTCATGAAAAGATCGGAGTTGTAGATGCTCAGTGGATTGTACATCAAACTGTTCCATCTCTTGGAAGCCAGGTATATCCAACTTTCAGATGTAATTGGAGTATATCAGACTAGCATAAATGTTGGCTATAATGATTATCTTCTTTTCTTATTTCTACAGGGTAAATCGGAGAATGGCAAGGCACCATGGGAAGGGGTATGTTAGCTATATTTCATTTTCATGTATGGTGAAATTTGACCATGAATGACAGATGATTAAGGAAAAAATGAATTGAAAGAACAAATGGTCACAATTTAATCACATTTTGAATTTGCATTATGAATATGTCAAACCACGTTCAAACTTTTGTGCTGGTAGATGAAATTTAAGATGCTTGTTCTTTTCATTATATCACACAAGATCTCTGTTAACGTATGTGAACTCAAACTCATACTTCCTATGATTCTGCAAGTGTTTTTGAGTAATCGGAGTGTGTTGATCTCTGATTATATGTCTAAGTCCAGCATTTGTTTTGTCTCAGGTAAGAGAAAGGTGTCGGAGAGAATGGACAATGTTTCAGGATCGCATGGCTACTGCAGAGATGGCCTATTACAAGGCAATGGGAATGGATCCCCCTAATTCCACAACTAATTAGGTGACTCACTAGTTTAGAATGCTTGTAGAATTTCAGACTTTTTTTGTGTGCAAATATCTAATACTACTTGTTTAGAGTTCCAAGTGTGGGTAGAAAGAAATATATGTATTCTCCTTGTATTAATATAATTCATCTTTTGTTTTGTGTTCTATGGTTGCTTTGAGTTAACAGAATTGATCTGATAACAGATAAAAATATCTATTTTCCGCAGCACTTGATACTTTGAAAGATGCCATAGTAAAGATTGTAACATTAACAAATCTAATTGATACCAGCATTTCTTGAAATACAAAGATATATTACAACTCATCCTAATCTATATGTTATAAAAGGTTCTAACACCACTTTCGCCCAGAAACGAAGCAAAATTGGGGGCCAAGGAAAGAGGTAATGTGGAGAAGGTGAAAATACTATTATCTCTTTGTTGAGGTAGCTAGACAGAACATAAATATGTATAGATCTCCAATTGCCACCAAAAATGAGGATTTTCCAAGAACTGTTTCTTCTGTAATGGTGGTGTCCAGGCCAGCCTGTGGGCATCTACTTTTCTGCTGATACCTGCAGCTTCTCACCAGCACATGTACTGGATAACTCTGCCCATGTAATCTCAAAAAGAATCTTACAAATATCCTTTGGTGATTGCCTCTTCCAATTCTTGAAATTCCCAAGCATCATCCGCTGTATACTCTCCTGTGAGAGGTAAAGAGAGCACAATTAGCTACTGAACAAGTACTTGAAGGAATTAGGATTGATTCGGCTTGTGGAATTCAAAACTGCTTCAGATAAAAGGCAAATATGGTGTTCTCTGCCATGTTATTAGGTGCAAGATTCAGGCAACACTCTCTAATACTACAATAGCATTGTTATACGATCTGCTCACAGCAATGCAGACCTCTCGCATCTCTTGACGTTCTAGATAAAGGGAACCCCTTCCGCAACTATTTTCAGATGTAAACAAGACAAGCAAGACTTTCAGGACTTAACTATAAATAACCAAATTCAAAATAACAGTGTCTTACCAATTGAATCTCGTCGCAGAGCTGTCAAGTGAGCACAACTGCAAGTAAAAATTTCAGCTTGGGTTTGAATCCACTTATAAGAACATTAAGAATTAAAAAGAAATTATGCATCACCCAAAGATTTGTCATTTCTCATCATCCATCACAAAAGGAGAACCTTTTTAAGTATTAAAACAAATATTATCTTTATATGGTACCTGCCAAGAGCTTTCCCGAAGTCTGCACAAAGTGATCGGACATAGGTACCTTTTGAGCATCTTACTCGGAAAATCACATTCTGTCTGCCAATTCAAAAAAAAGGGAAAAGAAGTATCTTCAATATGATTTCACAAAGTGATAAGCCAACTGTAGTGGAGTGACAACCTTCAGCAACAAAAGTACTTGCTCACATCAAGACATGTAAATTATAAGCATTTCTGTCCTAAATGTCTTATTCTGCTTCACATGAAAGAATGTCTGACATATAGACATTCATGTGCTTCAAGAAATACTCAGCTTCCCTCGAGAATAACTGGATGGAATATAACATGCTTCACATGAAAGCACGTCTGAAATATAGACATGCTTCAGTGTACATCTAGCACTAAAGTATTCAATGCAGTATAGAGGGATGGTAAGACACTTCTGAGCACCCAAGGAATGTTAGACACTTTGAGAGAACCTTGGCTAGAGCTTTTAACTCATACACACACACACTACTGACTACCCACATAGATATGAGTTTTCAAGAGTTGAGCATCCATATGGTACAAGATTAGCACAAGAAGATTTCAACAAGATAACCTGTCATCTAAACTCCGCTTCACGTCAAATTCGAAAATTGAAATCCTTCTCGGTGCAAGTTCGATGCTTTCTCCTCTTCTTGCTTTATCATACATCTTTTCACCACCAACCTATCATAAGTACACGGGAGTCTAATAAGTAGAAGTGTAAAACACTATACTGAATCCCATTCATGCCTTGGTCACCCAAGAGAAGTTTTGATGAAGCTGACAAAAATTGGAAGAGCTTAAGAACCTATAAAAAAAGAAGATAAAAATACCACTCAAACGATTACAGACTACAGAAGTAGCACCTATCTTTTCTGAATCAGAATACTCTTCGATTTAAGCATATGTCCAATCACAGTTAGTATCAGCAGCAATAATCTCTGCATTACATGGACTTGAGATATAGCTGAAGTTGATTCAACACACTTTCTTTTCATGAGATCGATAAATAACATCACTTCAATAAAATTAAGCATGTTGGAAATACTAAGAATGAATTGTGTTGAGGAAGTGTTGATTTGGTATCACTAATTTCATCTCTCCAGGGTAAGAAAGTGTTATAATAATTCGCTGCATTATCAAAATATGCAGAGGAACAATTTATATTCAGCAAAATAAAAAAATGGAGGATCAGAAGTGCTGCAACAAAATTTAACTTACTTTGATTGCTGAGAACATCGGAGGGACTTGCCATATCTCTCCAAAAAAGGATGCTGCCGTTTTCTTTATGTCCTCATCCTTGATATGCTCCCATGGATCTCGTTGAATAACCTGAATATTACAAAATCCAAACGTCATAGTTAAGATGAGGCCTGGGGTAAACAAATAACTAGATCCTGTTTATGTAACATCAACGAGTGTGAGTGTGTAAACTTTATTATTCATGATGACTTTATCACGAAATTTCTCATCTTGCAATCTTAATTTGTGTTACTGATGATTAGATGAGACTTTCATGGGGGTGAAATAAGCCACATGGTTCAGATTTATCAGAAGAATTATAACTTCAAAAAAACAAATAAATACCGGGGAATCTGCATCCCAGGTAGAGGTGGCTTCTCCCAAACGGAAGATTCCACTGTAGCCCTTCATCATACCCTGATAGCTGCCAAGAACAATTCAACTTCAGGAAGATTTATCACATGACTTTCCATAGACATGGATAAGTTCTCTTAAGACAAAGGGAAATTAGGAGAAATAGGTAACTCCCATAAAATTTTAGGAACCCCTGAAATCTCCCTCAGTTTAATCATCTAAAACCTGATTACCTGTCAACGATCTTCGTAGATCTACCAACACATACAATCAATAAGCCAGTTGCCATAGGATCAAGTGTTCCAGCATGGCCAACCTGCAAAAGATTAATTCGAAGGAGAAGGTGGTAAGCATGAAACGCCTCAGTTCAGTTTGTATTCAGTTAGAAAGTGAAAAATGTCCCCAACCACATGAATATAAGCATAAAAAACCCTCAAATCAAATACATAAGACATAAACACCTGCCCCTCCTGATAGGGTGGCGCAATTATTTTTTTAGAAACAAGTTTGTTCGAAGGTCTTCAATTTAAAATGAAATTTGGGGGAGAAGGTGACAAAATGCTGAGACACGTAGCTTTATTCTCTCAAAATTAGCTACATACTCCACAGCTCTAACTTTACTGAACAAAATCTTCTGGCTAGCAGACTAGATCTAATGGAGCGTCCAACACCAAAAAGAATAAAGAAAACTTGATGAGGGGAATTGATACTCATGTTAAAATTCTAAGATTTTACAGTACCTTGCATTAGGAATGGATATCTTAAAAGAAAATCAAAATAGTATATCTACCAACAAAAATCAACCCCTATTCAAGCTCCTACTCTTTAATGTAAGAGTTCTATTAATCAGCATAGATATAACCAAAGTACAGACTCAAAGCTTTAAAGAGAAAACACTCATCCAAATAATTTTTCAACTTGCATTCCTCTTCCTAAGGACTGACATGCTAATGCACCTTCAAATACAAAAGATTACCATAAACTTTCTCAAAAAAAAAAAAAAAAAGATTACCAAAAAAGTTTATCTTGAGATATTCTTAAAGCGAGTTTGCATACTGCTTCTCCGAGCCCATATCAAATAGCCCCTAGATTGTGGTTAGGAGAGATGTACCTTTTTCACTTTTGTTAAGCGACGCAACTTTCCACAAACAGTAAAAGAAGTCCAACCTGTAAGGCAATTCAGATTACGAGTTACAAAACAAATTAGAAAACCAAGCTTTTATAACAAAAAATTCCCAAATGAAAGAGCGTCCAAATCATTATTTGGCTTTACAATGTTAGATCATAAAAGACAATCACAACAACAACAACAACATACCCAGTGTAATCCTAGTTTAGAAATAATATTTTGGCATTCGATACTAAATTCTGTTTTTATGTGAATATATTTTTGCCTAAAAACATAGAAGTCCTTTAGTGAGCTTTCTGACGCACAACACTATAACAAATGAGCTTCTTGAGCAGTTTTCATTCATTACCCATACACTGGCTGCATTCGTAATGTACAGTCCCAAATAAGTTTTACTTATTTCTGACTTTAAGACTCCCCGAGTGTACACCTCCCATTTTAAAAATTAAACAACCAAATGTACTCAAACTTCTCAAGCAAGCATTGCATTCAGAATCTCTATTTGTAATGCCTCTTGTTCAATTAGAAACTCTAAACACCTAACATTGACTTCACATGAGAACTTAACATTCTTACTTTAATTCTTTCAGAATCACATCAACATCTAAAAAATGAACATTTTTTGCAAGATAAATCCCAGTGTTACAACAATTAGGAGCTCAAACTCACCTTTTGGTTTGTTCACTAATACAACAGTCCCACCCGGACTATCCCATTTAGGAGGAAGCCCTGTACTCCTTGTCGCTAGAAATGGCTCGGCACTGGCAACACCATTTTCCTTATTTGGAACTTTCTTCAAACACTTGAAGAACTCTTCCACTTTCTTTTCCGATACATCAACTTTAGCTTCCTCTTTAGTTTCAGAGCTGACACTTTTTTCTTCCTCTTCGAAAAAGATCAAACTTTTACCATCCCCACCATCAATATCTTTTTCTATTATATTTTCCTTCTTCCCCAATTTCTTTTTACTCCTCTTTACATTCTCATTCGACTGCCCAGGATCAAGAAAAGCCTTATCAAAACCCTGATCGGGAAAAAACTTCTTCTCCAATTGATATACCATCTTATAATGCTTATCCTTCTCCCAAGGATAAGCAAAATTGTCATAAAAGTACAACTCTTCTTCCTTCTTGTGCAATGTAGGTAGCTCCACAACTTCCTGCTTCAACTCAACAAGCTCATTATCCTTGTCCCTGTTATTCTCATCCTCCGAATCCGACCCACCAAACATTCTTTTCCTTCTCTTATTGTAATATTTCCTTTTCCCTTTATCCATTTTCATAATACCCGAATTGGGTTCTTCAGGCTCCGGTTCGGCTTGTGGAGAAGAAGATTTCGAATTCAATTTTCTGTCGACCCAATCGTCGAACCCAAGTTCTGAACCGGGTTCGGTTTCTGAATCAGTAGGTTTTGAATTGGGAAGGAAGCGTTGTTGGCGAGATTTTAGGGTTGGTGAAGGTGGGTTTGCAGGGCGGGAGATTATCATTTCGTATTGAAGTGGGTATGGGGTTGAAGTTGTAGAGAAAAAGTGAAGTGAATGGGATTTGAGCAAAAGGGAATTGAGCATTGAGGGAAAGAAGATGGTGCCTGACTGAGAGAATGAAGAGATGGATTTGGAGCGGAGGAAGATGAGAGACATGCGAGGAATTACTACTGACTTAGCCATTTTTGCCGTTTGTTGGCGAGTTGCAGTGATACTCTTTTTGGTAAAATCTTCAATCACACCACTAAAACATATGCCATAATTTCCTTTTCTAGAACCAAATTATATAAATTTTGATTAATATTTTTTCATCCTATTGATAGATAAAAAAATTTCATTTATAGTACTTTTGGTATAGTTTTTTGAATATCTAAATCTTTTGTTATCAAATTAATGTAATCTAATTTAACTTTGACAATTAGTCAAATTGTCTTTTAAAAAGCGCAACATGACAATTAAAAATGAACGGAAAAAGTACTTCTCAAGATATAATATGCAACGGAATCTTCAGACTTAAAAAACAAATTTTGCAGTGTAATGATTAGATCAATTATGTTGTATGAACATATTGTTGGCTGATTAAGAATTTATGGAATGATTTGGTGGATAATGTTATATGAGTAAAGTGTTGGTAAGTTGAGAAATTCCATGTTAAAAAGATGAGGGCCGATCAAATAAGGATGGTGATGTGAATGTGTGGACTTATTTGAAGAGATAAAATTAGAAATGAGATATCTAAAATAAGATAGGAGTAACTTTATGAAGGATAAGACAAGTGAAACAAGATTGAGATGATTTGAATATATTGGTTCCCATGAGAAAGATTGCCGATACTGGATTCGAAAAGGGTAGATGTAAGTAAAAAAAAGGTATGAAAGAAGTGTGATTAAAGTGAATGTGACGCATTTTCAATTAATCGAAGACATGAACTTAGACAAAAAGATATGACAATTGTGAATTAGGCTACAAGTTTAATTTATAATTAGGTATTGTCTCACTTTTGTGCGAGTCAGGCTTGGTGATAGCTTGCTGCTCCGTACTCATTTCTCCTTAATTTCGTAGTATTAGTAGTTTTTGTGTAGTTTTATATTCCTGTTATTTATATTGCTAATGGTTAGTTTCATTTTTTTTTTATTATCACATTATTTTATAATTGTTATTTTTTCTTTTTTCGTGCATGCTATGTGGTGCTTTTTCTAGTATTCATTATATGTCCTTTTTTTTCATGTATGTTCTTAGATACAAGTTACTTGAGCCAAGGTCTTTTAAAACAATTCATTTATTTTCTGGGGGTAGGAATACGATCTACATACATTCTACTCTTTCAAATCTCACTTATGAAATCATACAAAATATGTTGTTTAAAGCTAAATTGAATTAGACTAATTTAGTATTTTAAAATTAGAATAAATATTAAATGACTTTTTAAATAATGGATAGGTAGAAAAAGTATTAAAGATAGGTAATTAGATATCCAAAATGAATAAATTTGTAAAAAAAAAAAATAACAAAGTAAACCCAAATTAAATCACGATCCAAAAAATGATTGTGTGCGCACAAAAAAAAGAAAAAAACTTTTAGATGGCCGGTATTTCGTGCATATTATGATCTTTTAGCTACTAGCAAATATTAATGCAAAAACAAAATTTAAATAAAAGTCTTACTTAAATACATAAAAACTTAAAAGGATTGGAAAAGACAAATCATTCTTTGCATTTGAACTTAAAAATATTTGCCTCTTTTTATCCAATCGATGGATCAAATTGCGTAAAATATAAGAGTGTCGGTAGTATGGTTCGATTGGTTATTTTTAATAAATTATATCATTTCAATTTTTTGGATATTTTATAATATATAATTAAATATTGGGGAATTTTCATATATAGTCACTCAAAAAAGCTTAATTATGCTCCATAGCTATAGTTTGTTAATTACGATTCGTAGCTACATGTTATAGGGAGGAGAGTGGCGAGCGAGATTGGGAGAAGGAGGAGAGAGGCGAGCGAGAGAGGGCGGACTGTGGAGAGAGGTGAATTGTATATGTATATAAGTTAGATAATTGTATATATTTAACTACTATGTATATGTATCAATAATTGCATTTGTATAGCTGCATACAATTAAATTCGTATACAATTGAATCAAGTTAAAACATTTGTATTTGTATATTCAATCTCTCTCTCGCTTTATACAAATACGATGTATAATTTGTATTTGTATAAAGTGAGAGACTAAAGCGCGCGAGAGAGAGAGAAAGACAAAAGACAACTTTGTAGGGGAAGATTTGTATTTGTATAATTATAAGTGTATAGGCTAGAGAGATATATGTATTTGTATTTGGATATCCCGTCTCTCTCGCTTTATACAAACACAAATTATACATTTGTGTTTGTATAAAGTGAGAGAGATATTGACAGAAGAGAAACGAGAGAGAGACTGGGCAAGGAGATAAGAGAGGCGAGGGAGAGATGACTGAAAAAAGAGGAGAGTGACGAGCGCGAGAGAGAGGAAAGAGACGAGAGAGAATGTAATTATAGCTAGAAGTAAGTTCCGAATTGTAATTAATGCAAACTATAGCTATGTTAGCTAATTAGCTAGTACATGTTTGCTAAACAACTAATTTTCCCTTAAAATTTGATATTTAACACCATCCCAATCATATCGATTTCTCTTCGATATCCGTATGTCAATTAATTTTCAATTTTTTTATTTTTAAAATATCACCTCAAAATATACTATTATTAAAAAAAATCGCAAATATGTTTTTGAAGAAGCACTTCAAGTGTTCAACAAGAAGTAAAGAATGTAAAATTTTGTTGTCGTATTGTTTGATCTTAAAGAGCAAAGACTCAAAGTCCGGTCGACGAAGGCCTAAGACCTAGGTTATAGTTATATTTGAAAAATGTTACAAAACATATTTATATATTAAATTCAACATATTGTTAATATATAAAATATATTTACACAGAATTTTTTTTGATATTTTTCCTAAAATAAAAAATAATTATTCAATACGGTTATACAATTAAATCCATTTGGTTGGTTCCTTTTTCACCACCCCTAGTAAAATAGACTCTTTACTATAGTGAGTTTTTGGCCAAAAACATCCCTCAACTATACTCTATGTTTAAACCACATCCTTGCACTATCACAATGAACAAAAACATCCCTCAATTATCTTAAAAATGGCAAGATTCATTCTTTAATTAATTTTTGTCGAAAAAACTAACGGTTGATCAACTTACAAATCCCCTATTTTGTTTGCTCCCATTCTTCTCTTAGCTTATAGTAGTAATAGACAATCTTAACTAAAGTGAATGAGCTAGGAAGAGAGGTTTGCATCCTCAACTTCACAGTAGCAGTCAGGATGTCCCGTAAAAAGTGAGCAAAATATTTCAAGTAAAATATTTTTCGCTCTATATAATTACTGATCAGATAAGCAACAAAATATTATAAGAAAAAATGTATAATTTTCTCTTTATTTCCTAGACAATGAGGGAATTTAAAGTATGAAGGTAGTCTAATTTTTTTTGTTGATAAACACTAGTTACTGTATTTTTAAAAATATAAAAGTAACATATTTAGATATTGCATAAAAAATATATTTTTTTATTCCAATTTATGTGACGTTTTTCGCTTTTTAAGATACAAACTATGTGAAATTTTTATAAATATTTTATTATGTATTTTTCATCATATTCACGTGAGAAGAATTACAACTTTAATATGTGAAAAATGCCACATATTTATCCATAGTTAATTCTAGCTTCATTTACATGTAAGGAAATGAATTTAATCGTTAGTTTCTATCAAGAAAAAAGATGGAAGGGTGAATCTGGCCATTTTTAGGATAGTCAAAGGATGTTTTTTGCTCATTGTGATAGTAAAAGAATGTTGTTTAATTTAGAATATATTTGAGGGATGTTTTTAGCCAAATACTCTTACTCTAGTAGTTAAGGTCTTCGCTTTACTCTTTCAAAGAGGACTGCAACTGCGACAGATATTGCAATTTTATTTTGAATTGGTATCATCTTCAGTCGATGGCAGCAGGGAATTGGGCAAACGAAGACGAACTGGAGCTCGTTAACGAGGATGGCTTCGTCTACAAGCGTCGGAAGAAGTTTCATCTTGACCCAACCGCTGCTCCGAAGCTAAAAGATCCGGCATTTGAGGAGAAGAATCGACTGCAAAGGAAGAAAAAGGCGCTCATGAAAATCAAAGACAGATACCAAAACGAGATCAACCAATGGGAACTTTTATCAACAACATTGAGTAAAATGCAGCAAAATCAGCCAACCCTTTATCAAGAAAGGGACACTGTATCATTCAACTCGCCAGTCATGTCATCGGATCCGACTTGCCAACCCCTTGTCGATCAGCTCCTTACTCAGGTATGGTTTGCAGTTTAACTCAACCAGTAAATTCAATTTGATTCCGTTGCAATTCGTTATTATAGCAACAATGACGATACGAAATTAAGTTTGGAATGATAATGGCAATCAACTAGCCATAGACAACTGCTTTAATCACCCTTGATTATTACCATTGAGTTACCTGGGATTTGGGAAATTGTAATTTAGGGCAAGAAGAATAGAGAAGAAAAGAAAGCATGAGAGAGAGAGAGATAGGGCAAGTGCTTCCTCCCCTTCTATTGTGTTCTCCAATGGAAATTCCACTACCCCTTGTTCCTCAGCAGTGAGGAGATTCAATTGCTTGCCCTTGCAAACATAGAGAGGATGGTACCTTTCTCTACATCTTCAATAAGCCCCTGGTGTGTCCTGTATTCTGGCTTGTCAGATCCTTCCACTCTCTTCATTCCACCAGTGCACTGATGGTCCCCTTATCCATAGTTATAAGGCCCCTTGCTGTTTACCCGTCGTTTCCTCCTTGCAATGGCCTCCACCATCTTCTCTTGCCATTTGGCAAACTTTGCTGTGTGAGATAGTGAAATAGGTGCCAGGTTTTTCACCCCTTCCTTCAGTCCACCACTGGAACTTGACAGTAAGTGATCCTCTGGCACATTTGGGTTACAAATCCTCTGTCCTCAAATTTCTCAAGGAAGGCCTCTCCAATGGTTGTTTGACTTAGCTTGTCTTCTCCACTGTAGAGTCCAGTTTTTCATCCTCAAATCTCCAGACCACTTCTCTACAAAACTCAAACCATCTGATGTTGCGGCAACGGAATGTGTAAGAGAAATACCGAGCCTCAGCCCTTCCTTCCAAATGCAGGTTGACAGCTTCCAATTTTTTATCACCATCTTCAATATTATAGGAATTAAAATACCTTTGATACCTCCTTAGCCACGCTCTACGATCCTCACCCTCGAAGACTGACAACTAAAATCTATGTGAAAATTGTGAGTTACCTCCTTTGCTGGGGACAGAATCATAGGGACTGTCGTCAATTGCGACTCCCCTTGGCCTTGGCAGTATTCCATCACCCCTGCTAGTAGCTCCCTCCTTTGCCAGAGCCTTCTTCGGATTTGCTTGATACCCACTGATCCTTCCACTCATCCTTGCTAATGAGGTCTGGGAGTCCTCAATCATCATCTTCAGCTCCTCCAAGTTCGAGTCAGTTGCTCCCCATATAGTTCTCAAGCTGACTCTTCAGTTCCCTGAGATTTTCCTCCTGTTACTACAATTGTATAGCTTCAGCCTCTGTCATCGATACACAGGGTAATATCAATGGTCTGGTACCAAATGTAATGAGCTCAAATTCACGATAAGGTTCAAACAGTAAATTCAATTTGATTCCACAGTCAATCGGGATTACAGCAACAACGACAATACTAAACTAAGTTTGGGATGAAATGTGACTAATTATTATAATCAATTAGTAATAGACAACTCTACTATATGGCTTCAATCACCTTCGATTATCACCATTGAGTTGCCTGTGCTTTGGGGAATTGTACTTTAGGGCAGGAAGAATAGAGAAGTGAGATATAGAAAGAAAGAGAGAGAGAAGAAAAGAGAGCGAGATATGAAATTTACCAGAATTCGTTATGCTACCCTCCCCTTGCTGAGACTTCTTATCCTTTCGTTGAACTTATTATTTTGGTCAAATATCCTTTCCTTGAACTAATCGGAGCCCTTAGATGATAATGAATCACAGACAAACATTTATCCTCTTAACCAACTGTGACTTAGTCGTTATAACAGAAATTTGGAATTGTCCAGCTAACCAAAATGACAACGTCTACTAACTCCCTTTATTGTCTACTTTTCTACCCTTGTGATACTTTTGTGATCAAAGCAAGTTATTGCCTTTAGGCGTCGTTTAAACTTTAAAGTGCTTAATTCGATTTTTATTATGAATTACTTGGTACAGGTTGAAGCACAGGAGGCTGTAATTGGCAACATATCAAAACTTTGTGATGTTGTTGAAGCTGTCTGGACTGCACAAGAAGAAAAAATGAAACAGTCAGTTTTGGACCTCCCAATCTGGGCACACACACCTGGTGAACTTATTTCTTCCCTGTGTTCAGATTGAGTTCTGCAAGAGAACTTTACCAGGGAAAAATTACGGCGATGTGTCTTCGGGTTTGTTGCCTTTATTCAGTTTCTTAGTTTGAGTTTGTTTTGTATATATTCTTCTTGGATCTTCCAGCTTCAAATGATGGGAATAACCACTTAGATTCAGGAATCCTCTGTTGTTGGAAAGGAGTGAGATGTAGTTGTAGAACATCTTTGTAATGTTTAACATCTTTTCCGTGATCACCTGAATATTTTTGACAGTCTTGTCAATTTTTCTTGAAGTACGTAAAGGAGGATGAGGTTGATAGTTCCATGGAAAGTGCTCCATTTATTCTTTTCAAAGTACTTCTTTGCCAAATTACAGATCCTACTGGTTAGTGCAGAATGTACTGTGCCATCCCAAGTTTAGTTCTCGCCATTCAGCTTTGAGTTTCTCACTTGCTAATTTTTGTGATTGAGGTTATAGTATTTAATAGCACTTTCATTGCTTATCCAGATATGCTTTTGTCGTTTCCATCTTGAAAAAATAGTTAGAATGAGAGGTGTTAAGCTTTTTAGTGTATTCTACTACTATATGATAAAGAGGAGTTAGCTTTCTTGGTGATTTAGCTTTTATAAATTTTGGGGTATATTTTCCCCTTTTTGTTTGCTCAGGTGTTTCATTTTTCTATTCGTCTTTAGTAACTTCTTCGGCTTTCTCGATGATTTGCGTATCTGTTTTCACTTTCTGATAGTTTTTGATTTTTTGTTTTTATGGTTTTGGTGGTAAATTTGCTGACCACATAAATTTCCTTGTGTTGATTGTACACAGATATAGGGAGCCATCCATGTCTTGTTTGTGTCAAATATCCTGATTGGAATGCTTGCTATTGTGTAAACTAGCAGTTGCACCCATTACATTAGTATTGGTCTTGTTTACCCCTTTGTTGTTCTATTTTGTCTTGTATTATATTTGCCTGAGTATCAGTGTTAATTTAAAAGATTGAACAAAGAAAGAAAAATCAAATGTTGTGTTAATTTACACAACAGTTGTCGCTAATACTTCAATATTTTATGGCAATAATCAAATTAAACATTTCATTTGCCACTAAAAAGGTAATTTTTTGTCGGCAATTTAATTAAATTTAACGACAACGAAAGAAGAACACCAGAAGTGCAAACTATGACATTTTCTAACAGATTTAGTAGTAATTATTATAATTGGCACTACACAATGGCTATGTTAAAATATGTGAATTTAAGACTGTTTAAATGGATTTATCACCAGCAAAATGGATAGACGCTAAATCAGTAAAGTAAGCGCTTCTCGAAATGCATTATAATGGCCGCAAAACAATTGTAACTAAAGCTATCTTTAGTAGCATTTCTTTGAATGGTCGCTACATACTTCGTGACAAGCTTAGCATATGCCAATGAAAGGTGAAAGGAATAAAAGAGGACTCCCGCCATATTTGAAAGCAGGTCATCGTTTTCACTTTGATCCTAGAGTTTGAAAATCGGTTTCGTTTAGAAACGAAGACATAACTTTAATTGGTTGGAAAGTGAAACCAGCAGTGTGGCATGCGTCCTCCAGCTGCTTCACTTGTGAAGTTCCATTCGGACAGAACACAACCACAGCCCCACCACTTCCTGTGAACTTGGAAGCAGCACCTACCTTTCGAGCAATTTCAACCATCTCTATATTCATAGCTCCAAGGGCATCATCTCCAAACATACGCCTACATAGTAGGCCCACAATATTTAAGTATTCGATTTGCATATCATATTACCCGCTTTCTGTGATAAAAAATCTTAGCAATATTTGAGTATATCATAACACTATGAAATAAGATGCAAAAGGGATGTAAAGCGCATTGTGACCGCACATAAAATTGTTACAAGTAATAACATGAAAACAAATTGGACATGACATTGTCACAGACTTAGAGTCTCACTAAAGCTCCGTGCGGCACTCGACAATTTACTCACTAATCAGGTCTTGTAAGACCAAGTAAGTTACACTTGAGATCGCTAAGAGAATGCTAAGAGAATGAAAGGAAAGACAAGAGAGCTTTATAAGAAGGCTTTGTATTGCTTGGAAGACCTGAGTAGTTTGCTTGCTTCAAGCTTGGATGCCTTACAAATGAGAGACCCTTCTATTTATACTACTTCCTAGGGGCCTAAGAGTAACTAATATTTACTTTACAAGTCCCTACTTATTTACACTTTAGTCCATGTTCTAGAATTTTCGACTAGTCTAGAGAATTCTAAAACTTTCTAAGATATATTCTAAGTTATTCTAGAGTCTTCTAAGGAAAGGTTTGTAGAGTCTTCCACTAACCTCTCCACAACTCTAGGTTCTTCCTCCCCTCTTCCAGTGCAGAATTTGAAGGGTAAGGTGGCGGGTCATGACACTACCAAATAAGTGTTGGGGACGCCACTAAGCACATAAAAGATATTAACAAATGTCCACCTCATTAAACTAAGCATGTATATTACCTTCTCAAGTCAAAATTGTGATTCATGAGGGCTGCTAACTTATTGTAGTCCTTCTCAAGAAGAGCTTTCCGTCCCTCCACAGCTATGTTTGCAACCTCTTCAATGGTTGATCTTATAAATTTATCACCATCTAACCATCTTTGTCGAACTGTACTATGTACCTGCATTGGAAAAAAAAGTATCATCCATATTTTGTAACTACTGTCAACAAAGTAATTTTTAGTGACAAAGTTAATCCGGACACTGATATTCACATTTCCTTGAGAACCTGCTGCAATCGTTATGTCATCCATTGTCTGGAGAAATATTCAATAAATACTGGAAATATATAAGAGGTTACCCTGTTAAATAATTGCTGAAAATAAAGGGGCTGCCTCGTGGACTACAAGCCTACATCAATACTCATTGTCTAATTCTTAGTGCGAAGTGAAAACCAAAATGTAATATTCTAACCCATTGCATGGCTAAGAAAATAACACACTCGTCTATAGAATCTTTGGCCAGACAACAGAGATTTTTCACTCATATTCTGCACATTAAGTACAAACCTTTCCAGAATCACTGGGATTTTCTGCATAGATCAGATAAAGAGGTGGGAGAAGATCAACATCCATGGGTGTATATATGCCATGACCTAATTCATCCATGTGATTCTTGCCAAAATCCTGCAAAATAAAGGTTAAAAGATGAACATGCAATATTAACTTTACAACTACAAGCTTAGTTCTGCCAAGTATCATACTGACTTGTCAAAGAGAAAAAAGAGTAACACACATACACACCATATATACAACGCCTCCATACACCTGGGCCACTCTATCTTGAAGACCTGCAACAATTCCAAGTTCCTTCTCTGCATCAAGGACAAGGTTCGGCCTTACCTCCACTTTGATGAGATGTCTGACTTTGTAAAAATCAAGAAGGCAACTCAGTGCAGCACTTACGATTGCACTAGAACCTGAAAGCCCTGTCTGAGATGTGGAAAGTATTTGATATATTAATCAAACTTTTTCAACATGAGATAAATCAAATCTTTTATTTATCATATAGCAATGCCATATTCAGATCATGATCATGAAGTAGGGTGATGTAATTTCAGTTATGATTGAAACAAGCATGTATTTCACTCCAAAGTTATTTGCATAGCTAAAATCCAGAAGGTAGTATGTAAAGTTTCAACGTCCAAGGTGTAGGTTTTGATTGTGCCTGGTTGAAATTAAAGAATTATTTTACTCTGACTAAGATATTTTAGATTAACTGTAAACCTACGAAAAGACATTTCCAAAACCAAACAATAGGATCATATAAACAGAAGCCCACTCTATATTAAAGCTGTTTCAAGTCAAAGAATGTTTAGTAACTGAATAAAGAGTTTAACAACAATTAGCTAACGTGATTCCAATCCACAAAAACTGATCCATCTAAGGGAAGATAAATCTTGCAATGTTAGGTTCTACCTGGCGGGGAATGTTAGTGTCATACGAGAGAGTGAAATTCCCATCATGTAAGGTGATGTTGCTCTCTTTGCAATAGTTGTGAAATATTTTAACGATTGCCATAAGTAAACGCACCCCTCCATAGTACCCCTCATTCTGCAACCTGTTCACCTGACAGCCAACAAGCACAAGCATATGGTGTTAAGTCGAATTCAATCAACCTGCACCAGAATCCACATAGAACTAAATAAAAAGTGCTAAATTTATGATCCTGATTACGAAAACACCAATCAGAATTGGCTAATCAATGATTAATTAATCATCAACTGAGTAATTAGTATAACCAAAACTCAATGCCAAAGTATAAACGCATTGGCATGTCGACCGCCAGTATAAAAATAATTCTAACAAAAATATTTCTAATATATCCTCTAAACCGGAAACAATAAAAGTAAAACAGATGAATAAAGGGGAAGTACAAGATAAGATACCAGGTGAGAAATTGAATTGAATTGAACGAGATCATGAGAAGGATGAGGAACAATGACGAGATCTATAGAAGGCTCCAAACGAACAGAAGCCCAAAAGTTTCCGAGGCTGAAAGAAATAGTGTTCCCAAAATAAACGTCGCTAGGGTTTCCAAGCAGTCCAACTCTAGCGTAAGACTTGTGCTCGATCACTGCCGACTGTTTCGCCATTGTTGCTTATTTTAGCTACTGTTACTGCAGAAAATGTAACAGAATTCGAATCAGTGGAATCTACAGATCTAATGGCGGAATTGACTTTTTACTGTTATTTGGATGAGGAAGACGAAATACTGATTTGTTGAGGAGATTCAGTTGATCACCACTTGACGTGGCAATTCCAGCTTTTTACGTTTTTTTAAAAAATTACTCAAATACACCTTTTATGTTTCCCTTATTTCTAATATTCCCTTCTATTTCTAAAAGCCTCTAAAATCTCTTATTTCTCTTCTAATTCTAAATTATTTTATAATGTATTCGAGCTACATATTATGTATCCGGTTTATTTTATAATGTATTCGAGCTAATTTTTAATATATCCGAGCTACATATTATGTATCCGGTTTATTTTATAATGTATTCGAGCTAATTTTTAATATATCCGAGCTACATATTATGTATCCGGTTTATTTTATAATGTATTCGAGCTAATTTTTAATATATCCGAGCTACATATTATGTATCCGGTTTATTTTATAATGTATTCGAGCTAATTTTTAATATATCCGAGCTACATATTATGTATCCGGTTTGTTTTACTTTTTCATGGATTAATGTAATTACAAACTAAATATGGATAGATTGTAATTTCATATTAAAACTATGTGATTCCTAAAATTTATACTTTTTTTAGGTCTTATTTCGCAAGAGAAATAACTAATGGTTAACTTATTTCGAAATTAGTTATTTAGAATTGTAATATTATTACAATCTTGAGATACTAATTTTGAGATTATTAATTTTGGAATAATTTATACCTTATTAAATGAGTTGTTAAGTTCTGTTTTGATTAAACAATCCAACTTCTAATAAAATATTTTGATTAGATATTTTCTATTTTAAAAGAAAATTGTAAGTTCTTATTTATATGTTCAATAGTTTTAGTTATTGAAAGATTTATGACTTCTACCTGATAGGCGAAATTACCCTATGTTCAATACAGAACAAAGTTTTGCCTAAAGAATTCTTTTGAAGTGAATGCTATATTTCAAAAAATAAATAAATAAACGGGACTAAAAATTTAAGACCACTTCTTATGAAGGTCATTCCTATAAGGGAATCACAAATAAACACTATAATAAATTTAATTATTTGTCATAACTATAATTTGCATATTTACAGGTTGTAGCTATTGTTTAAGTTATCTCGTTTGTATAATTTGTGGATGAGTTTGTATAATTTGCGAGTACATTTATATAATTGAGCTATTTTTGTATAAGATCAAAATAACAAATTTATACAAATACAAACATTTGAACTTTAAACAGTTATACAAAATATCAATGTACAAAAGTTATACAAATTCTGAATTATATAAACGTGTGAATTATACAAACTCGAAACCACAGCCCACGTAATTATCACTAAATGTTGATCACGAGTGGTAATTAACTAAAATTATAACTATGATGACTAGATAATTAATACTCCTATGTTTGTTTAACCATGTAAATTTCCCTTTCATCACCCGCTACGAATCACCTGGACCCGTTGGACGGGAAAGAAGGCTATTCTAGCGAACAATAGGCCCAATATATTGTCATCCTTCTTACTTTCTTGGGCTACAACTTCCTCTGCTTTCTTGGCCCATTGGACAGTTAAGTGAACTTGGGTTACAAAATGGAAGTGTTTGTTTCCTAATTGAGTCCCCAACAATCTAAATACATATGGAGCAAGACGATTTGATAGGGATGTGAATCGTGATAGTGAAAAAAAAGAGTATAATAAACATACCTAAATATGTGAGACACTTAATTCTTATATTGTTTATTTTTTCTATTTAATTTTCTAAGAGCTAAAATTTGCATTGACCCAATAAATAAAAATAGTAAACTCATATTTTAAGATTATTGTTCTTGTTCCCAGTGTTTGATGTCACTAGCAAAGATGACAGAAGCCAAAAAGTTTGGGGACATAAAGGCATGAGGTTGGGTATGGGTGCGCCGATTACCACAAAAAAAAAACTCACTTTTTGGCTTGTCTTTTTCTCTATGTCTTATGTTTTGGAGCAAAAAAGATTTGCTTAGCTTGTGTATAAAGTATCATCCCTTTTATAACTTTCTATACATTAGTTGAAATAGGACCATATAATATAAGATATGCATGCCTTTTGTTTTGTGTAGGTAAACAAAAGAAGCTTTTTGAAAAGTTTGCTAATTGTACTTAGTTAAGCAGCTTTTGAAAATTAAAGAGAATTAGCAACACTTTTAGTTAGAACCAATTGTATGTCATTCCCTTTTCACCTTTCTCTTTTCTTTTTCTTGGTTTATTTAATCTCAACATTCATGTTCAATTGAGAATAATTTAAACTTGAATTCATTGTACGTTTTTTAAATTATATGTTCATCTTTAATGTTTTCCGAAAAGAAAAAAAAATAGTACTAGTATTTTATATACAGTCATTGGCAGTCGGGCGAAAAAAACTTTGGAAAGATAATTAGTAGTTAATTGAATGTTGTCTAGTTCTCTTCTCATTATTTGTTGTTTCCTTTGCCTCTGTTACCATATTAATTTCTTGTTGCTGCTACTTGTTCTCTTCTTAGTTGTTTTCATCTTGACTTCTTTGGTATTGTACATATTTGTCTTACATACTTGATTTTTGATATGCTTAGTCAAGTTGAGAATCTATCAAAAACAACATCTCTACCTTCACAAAATAATGGATAAGGTTGTGTACGTACATGCCACTCTCCTCAAACTTTATTTGTATCATTACCCTAAGTATAATATTGTAATGTTATTGTTGCATCTATAACAAATATACACTATAAGTCTATAACAATGAAAAGATTCTTTTTAACTGATTTTTATGTGGTGCTAAAATTATATTACAAGTATTTTTTGTAATATTATTACGCTACAATATTAAAAAAATATCCCAACAAATGACGTTGATATAAAAAGATTTTACCGTATATATTTCTGACCCCATTTTCACTAAACCCCATCTACACAAAACTTTAGATTTGTCTCTATTAGCAATTAATATATTGCTTATACTTGTTCATAAATGACACATGGTAACTTAGGTGAGCTGTGACTGAAAATGGTGTTTTGTGCAAATAGACAAAAGACGATCCAAACTAGGTAAATGACATTTATATAAATCCAAAACTGTGTGATGAACAAATCTATCTAATATTGAGACCCCTTAATTCAATAGCAGGCCTTCATATGGGATTAATTCCACATATATAAATAATAACATCATTCAAACTTGTACTATAATTAGCTATAAAATAATTGAATTTCTTTTCCTTCTTCAATTTTGACCTGACTAATGTGATAATGAGATCTTTCTTGACTCATACATATGAGAAGTGAATAAGAGGTTGTTGAATTAACCTCACTTTCATCTACTTTGTCACTCGTACAGATTTATACATGTACCTAATGTTCCTACGGTGAGAAGTCAGAATCCTTTCACAAACACGAGATTCAAACAAATATAATAATTTAATTAATTTTTTTCCTGCTATAAAAGCCTTCAATATCATGATTGCGTTGATCATGAGTGAAGAGAGATTAAAAAAAAGTACATCGTTATTCAAGCTGAAATGCTTGAAATAATTCTATTACTTCTATTAGAAATAGCCTTTTCCGTACTAGTTGAACGTAAAATAATAACTTTTGTCCAACGGTAGAAGGCCTTATATTCTCAATCGTGTGACTATTATAAGTGGTGTACAACTTGAAAACGAAGGAAATCGAATAACTAGAGTCACTCAAAAATTAGCCATGTGAATAATTGTGAGTCAACTTTTTTCCAATTGTCATCTTCCATAACAAAAATTAAAAATCACCATGTTTTGTCCATTTCCTCGCCAATATTAGCAGTATAATTTTCAAGTTGGAAAAAAAAAAGTATACCCAAATATTTTTATTTTGCTTGTGCCTATGAAAGGTTAAAAGTATGCGTGCTCTTAGTGCTATATATTCTTTTGATAATCTATTTTGAGAGATAGTGTCTAATTATGAGATAACTGAAATATTTTGATTAGAAATTTATATTTAAATTTTCGACTCTCAAACTCTCATCTTAATGAAATATGGAAGTTATACTTCTTATAAATTTCGAAAACCTTTGCTTTCATGGAGTACCTTAGCATGTTAACATTGCTATACTTTTAATAATTTCAATATAAAAATTATTTATGGAATTTGAACCCTTCCCTTAATTATTTATTACTCCTTTTGATATTAATGAAATTATTCTGCAAGATTTTTTGGACAAAGTCAGACACAACTACTTAAGTATTTAATCTAATCCTACTTGGAACAGTTGTCTATTTGTTTAAAAATTAAAAAATTTAATTGTATAGTTGCGTATTTTAATTTGAAAATTGCATTATTGTATCTCCCATTTCTTATGATCAAAAGTCTAGTCTTTTTTTGTCAAGGTTGACTTAGTTTATGGAGTCAACGCACGAAAATCCCGCAGAATGTGGTGATCAAATTAAATAGTATTCATAAAAGAATATATCCAAAAGCTGCAATTTCCTTTTCTGCTTTATGCGTACCTCCAAAGTTACAAGCTGTTAGAGTCAATTCTCTCTTTAACGATATTATTTATTCAAATATGTTTTTATTGTTATAATGAAATATTATCGTATAAAATATATATATATATAATATAATATGAAAACTAATTTTTTTTAAATGTTGATTTATTATATTGAAATGTTGTTGTAGAAGACAGTAACTGTTATAGAGAGATTTAATTATAATTTTTTAAAATTTGTGTGTCTTATTTTAAATTTTAATTTATTTTTCAAAGAATATCGCTTTTTATGTTTTATATACTCCCTATATTAATTTTTACTTCCACATAATCGATTTTGCATTTCCCTTAAACAATGCTTTCTCATTCCAAAATAAAAGTCACTTTAACTATAATCATATTCATTAAGGAATGAATAAATACAGTATGCAGTTTATTAAACTATTCCTATTTAACAAATGTCTCATGAAAATTGAACACTATTAGAAAATGAAGTTTAAAGATAAAGTTGGAAAAATATACTAATCTTTATCTTGAATTCATAAGGTTACACTTATTTGAGATAAAATATTTTTGTTAAGGTAACATTCATTTAGGACAGAAATGAAGTGCATAGTTTATCTACTAATGACTATTATCATTTCAAAAAGTCTTGAAAAATGATTTGAAAAAATGAGTAGTTAATTAGTAAAAGTAATTCTAACATAACAAATAAATAAAAATAAATGCAGAATCAACTCTTTGTTTCAAACGTCTCACTGTAAGATTTAAATATTTTTTTATTTAAAAAACTTACGACACATAAAATAAAGGTGAAAGGATAATATGAGAGGATTTTTCCAAGTTGCAATTCTAACTTAAGTCACATATGTAGATGTCATTCTTGTAATTTGATTTTTTCTGGTCCCAGTTGTGACTTGTGATTAGTCCATCACTTTCTAAGAAATTGCCTGGAAGCAAACCTCCCTTTCACAAATGAATCAATTATCATTCAAAAATTGAACTTGTAATATTCTGTACTTTTGATTTGTATTCAGTGAAAGTTTTTTATGAGACAAAAATGTCCCTTCGTATTTTTCCTTTTACATGTATATTAAGAAATCATAAATAAGAAGAAATTAATTGTAAGGGTAATATAGAAGAAATTTAATTATTGCTTTCTTAATTTAGTAAGGTAGACAACTAATACTATTGAACAACTATTTTTAATAAAATGATCAACTAATATGAGACGAAATAAGCAGTTAGCTAAGCAATTTTAAGGGTGCACAAGGTTAGCGAAATAATAATTGCATGTTATTAATGAAGAGAAATGTGCCTAAAGCGATATATAAGCCTAGTATAAACGTCAAAAAAAGATCGAAAAAATATTAACAAATCACAATTGCTATCACAAAAAAACCACCCAATGGTGGGATGAACTATTTGAATTGTGCATTGGTCGCGTTCAAACACTTGAGGCATAACCTCACTAGATCAGAACCATCAACCTTTTATTTTCGAATACCTTAATTTTGTGCAAATCATAATTTTGCATTTTATAACTTTTTTTTATCGTGTTATACGATACCTCCCCTATATTACAAAAGTAAACGGATAGACTTTTAGCTAAAATGCAGCACATGGGTTTGTGTGATCACTATTTTTTCTTGGGATAAAAGGAAAATTAAAAATTGACATTTTAGGCGTGTTCGTGGATATTTTTTCATGTTCAAATGGGTAAAGTTTTCCAAAAATATTTTTCTTACAAAATAAGTTTTTTTTTAAAAAAAAGAAAAGAAAATGACTTTGTAAAATAAGGAAAAACAAGTTTAACAAGTAATATTTTCTATTGATTATATCTTCACCGTCTTTCAACAAATCTCATGTTTATCCCACCACTCCTATCCTTCACACCAGCTCTCGTAGTATTAATCTAAATAATAAAACCTTTTAGAATAATATCTGTTATTTATTAATATAAAAAAGATAAATAAAAAATACACTTATTTTTATCTATACGCGCATACTCCTTAGATTCTTTCTTTATCCTTTTGAATGAGGAAAACAAAAGAAAATTACAAAATGTCTCTTTTTTTAAAGAAAAAGAAAAACTTGATATGAAAACGTATATCATGAAGGAGACAGGCAATACCATATTTATTGAACAAAAACAAAAGTGGATTATCACGATCTACTTCAACCATTTTAAAATATCTATCGTAATTTATTAGATTAGTTATTACAAATTATTTATTATTTACATTTTTATGATATAATTAGTTATTATTTTACCTAAATTTAAAAAGATAAAAACTCTCTTAATAACTATTTTTTAAAAAGCGTATAAAAAAAATAACGATAGATAATTTAAATAAAGAAAATTGATTTATTCTTTCATTTATTAAAGTTTTTAGGAAAAACATTTAGCACACGGCAGTGTTTTGGCATGGTCAATTTTGTCTTGGTCGTTGGACTAAACTCATCCTCCATATTTTCTTTTACACTTTAGATTAGATATATTTATATAAAAATAAGTAAACTAGGAAAATGTCAAAGTAGATGGCATTTGGCATAAAAATACTGGGTCATCTTCCCCGTAACACACTTAAATAACCCGGTCTTTACTCCTAATTTATTTTGAATTTAAGTTATACTGGTGCGTGTATATGCTAATTTAAAATTTGAAGTTTATATATTTTTATGATAATTTTACAAAACGTAGGTATTCCCAGTAATTATCATAAGATTTTAATATAACATGAATCTAATTAATTATAATTGCTTAAAAGGGTGATTAATTGTGTGAAAATTCTATGCTACATAAAACTTAAACTCTTAATTTTTTTATACCTTCATGTTAATTACGTGAAATAATTTACTTGTTCTGATATTTTTATTACAAGTTACATCAGCAAATTCATACAAATAGATTTGATTAATTAAAATAATTATTGCTGGAAATATTCTCTAGTTGATTGTTTAAAAGTAGTATAGTATGTCTTTGAACTATTCGCCTCAATAATATCTTGTACGAAACAAAAACATCGTTGGTTCTCATAAAGGCTAATTATTTTAGCCCCCCACCCTCCATCCCCACCACCCCAACCAAAAGGATTTTTTTTTTTAAAAAAATAAATTAATTTTTCATCAAGGTGATTATTTTTAGATACACTTCGTTTCATATTACTTGGTCCTAGTTGATCTGACATACCTCTTTATAAAATTTCAATTAGAGGTCCTTTTTACTAATTAACTTTAACTTTATCAGTGATGCTTTGAAACTCTAAATTTGACGATTACTATTTTATCTGGTTATTTTACAGTGAGGGTAATATGGAAAAATAATAATATAAAACTATCTCGATTTGTTAAAATAGATAAGTAAAATAAAAATATTTATTTTTTATCATAAGGTGAAACAAAATACTAATTGACAATATGAAAATAACCTAGTGAATTGTGTGAATTCTAATGCATATGCCAGATTGAACATTGTGTTCTTAGCCATTTGAGCGAATACAAACATAATTTTGCTTGACTTGAGCTGGAAATATTGTACCTTGTTTTCTTTGTTTGTGTAACAATGCATATCCATTTTTGGAGCATATGATTTTTTTTTAAAGACAATTCTTGTTAATAACATAAACATATTATATACATTAGGAATATCATCGTTACAAACTATAAATTACATTATGCATTATATAGTTCAAATTATGATTTCATAATTATGTTAATGTTCTATCACTAAATGTTGGTACTTTCCATTAAGGCTAAATTTGGTGATTTGAGTAAAATAAATAGAATGCATGTCGATTTAATAGGGTTTCATTGCTTAGAAAATGAAAGGAGAAGAGACCCTCCCCATATCAATAAAAAAATAATGATTAATTAAGTAATCCCCAGGAATGAGTAATTAAAAAGTCCTTAATCAACAAATGAAATTATGACTTGTTAATAAGAGTACTAGTGTTAATAAAACCACCTATTATCCTAGTAATCAATGTCCACTTGTTTCCATGTCACTTATTACAAGAAAAATAACACCTCAATCAATATAGGTTCAACTTATGCTAGACTTGGTCCAAGTCTCCAACCATTATAGTTGACATATTATTACTCCTTTTTTTTTTAAAAAAAAAGAAGTAATTTAGAGCATTGATAGAATTGCAAGTAGGAGAAAATAGAATGATACAAGAAAATAAGTGGGTATCATTTCCTTCGTGATGTTCAATATCTGCTTTGAAACTTTATCAATTTAATTTTGTATGACAATTATTAGAAGAATTTTACCTTCATAATTCAAATTTAAAACTTTTAATTAAAAATAATAAATATATATCACTTCACCATAACATTTTGTGGTAAAAATCATACCTATATGCTACAAATGCAAAACTTTTGTGCGTTTATCTTTTGCCACATGCATTCCCATCTTACATTAAAAAAAAAAAAAGTAAAGGAGAATAAAAAATTTGTAAATAACTTTTTTTTCATTAGATTCACATTTCCTTTTTTATTTCCTAAAAAACAAATTTAAAGAAGTGGATAAAATGGTACTTGTTGTATAAATATCAGGAATATGCCATGGAGATCTCCCCACGTAAAATATTTATCTATTAATTCAAGTTTTTTTTTAAAAAAAAAAAATGACAGAAGCAATCCTATCTGGAGTAGAATTATTTAAATTAGGAATATTTTTAATTCTTTTTCCAGTTAGATTAGGAATCTTTATAAAAAAAAACCATAATTTTTTTTCCACCTGCATTATAGAATTTCCATAGGTGAAGGAGAAGATACAGGGGGTGGGGGTGGGGTGGGGTGCATTGTGTTTGTCTCTATATATAGTTTATCTGTAGAGAGAGTGTTGAATTAAAAGAAACAAAGAAGAAGAACACAACAAACGGCTATAATTTAGCGTGTTTTTATATAGTCAAATTCAATCCACAAAGAAAAAAATTGGAAAATAACTTCCCTTCTCATTGCTGTAAATTTGAGTGGGAGGGGGTTTCTTTTTTCTTCAAACAATCTCTCTTTTCATAATTTGTTTATCTTCTGAATTTTACAGCAGGTAACAAAAATTCTTGAAAAGGAGAGGAAAATAATTAAAAATTGGAAGAAGCCAAAGTTTCATTGGCCATTTTTAGAGGAGGGTTTTGAATAAAATATCTTGGTAGTGCTCATGGTGTCTGATATTTATTACCCTTCAAAGAAAAGCGACGATTTTTGTGAAGACGTTTGTGGCGAGGTACCTTTTCCCCCTTTTAATTGTCATTCACCATTTTATGTGCTTAATAGTTTGGAATTTTAGTAAATATTGGTTTTTGTTGTTGGGTTTCTGGGGAATTATGAAATATGTGTTTTTTCATTCTGGTATTGCTTATAAACCCTAAAATCTTGAATTGGGATGATGTGGGGTTGCTCTGTTCCCGATGAGGAATTTTATTTTCAAAACAATATGCAATTTGGTTGGTTTTTCATATCTATATTGTTATGAGCTTCTGGAAATTTGTGGGTGTGTTGGGATTTTGGGAAAATCCATGACTTTTAGCTATTCATTTGGATATTATCTAAACTGATGGAAGATTCAGTTTTCTTATGGTTCTCACAAGTGGATAAAAAGCTTTGAAACAAAAAATTAATATGTTGTTCTCCTCTTGGAAGATATTTGGGAAATTCTTAGGGGTTCAATAAACTAATGTGTGAATATTTGATTGTTTTCAAAGGTTTGCTGCTATTTGCATTGTTCTGAAGTTGTTATCTTTTTTATATGCAGCAGTCTACCCCTGGAATAGTAAGCATGTCAAGACTACGGTGTATGCTTCGAGGATTGGATTTAAAGGCTATTGTTTTTTTGGTTGTTTTTGTGCCATTATGTATAGTTGGTATATACTTTCATGGACAGAAGATTACCTACTTCCTCCGCCCAATATGGCAATCTCCTCCGAAGCCCTTTATTGAACTTACCCATTATTATCATGAGAATGTCTCAATGGAGAATCTTTGCAAGCAACATGGATGGGGAATTCGTGAATATCCTAGGCGTGTCTATGATGCTGTTTTGTTTAGTAATGAAGTGGACATGCTTACTATCAGATGGAAGGAATTGTATCCTTACATCACACAGTTTGTTCTTCTCGAGTCAAACTCCACGTTTACTGGATTACCAAAGCCATTTACTTTTGCTATTAACCGGGACCAGTTTAAGTTTGTTGAGCCTCGATTGACTTATGGAACCATTGGAGGAAGATTCAGGAAAGGTGAAAATCCGTTTGTTGAAGAGGCATATCAGAGAGTAGCACTCGACCAGCTATTGAGAATAGCTGGAATAGAGGATGATGATTTGCTGATAATGTCCGATGTTGATGAAATTCCTAGCAGGCACACCATCAATCTTTTAAGATGGTGTGATGACATTCCTCCAATTCTTCACCTTCATTTTAGGAATTACTTGTACTCTTTTGAATTTGAGCTTAAGCACAGAAGTTGGAGAGCTTCAGTCCACAGGTATCAGAGTGGCAAGACTCGATACGTACACTATCGTCAGACTGATTACCTTTTGGCAGATTCAGGTTGGCATTGTAGCTTTTGTTTCCGCCACATCTCTGACTTCATATTCAAAATGAAAGCTTACAGCCACACTGATAGAGTGAGGTTCTTGCATTATTTGAACCCAGGAAGAATACAAGATATCATTTGTGAAGGATCTGATTTATATGACATGCTTCCTGAGGAGTACACATTCAAGGATATTATTGGTAACATGGGACCTCTACCTCATTCTTACTCAGCCGTGCATCTTCCTGCGCATTTGCTGGATAATCCCGAGAAGTATAAGTATCTCTTGCCTGGGAACTGCAAAAGAGAAAGTGGCTAAGTTGTTACCACAAAGTTGGATGCATTTTCGTAACATAGGAGGTGTTCATGTGCCGATTTTATGTTGCACCATGAGGGACTCTTATCAGGTAATTGATGATGGTCATGTGGCAGTGCTCTATACAGTTAAACCTTATATGCAACAAAGTGTAGGTAAACAAGTATTCAGGGAAGCGGCCGGGTGTATATTGTCTTTTTTGGTTCATTTGAGGTGTCAGTACATTCATTTGTCAAGTAAAAAATTAATTTAGCGGTGATGTAAACTCTTGGGTAAACTTGATTGTTTCCTGTCTGTATTACATAACCCTGAGATAGAACTCTTTGAATGACAATGCTCGGGCTTTTTGATTGTAGAATTGGTTTTCGTATTCTTTTGCTCCTGTTCGAGACATTTGTTCCAATTTATAAATCTTGTTTCCCAATTGTGTTGCATAGAAGGCATGTGGAAAAGAAATGAGCTCAGTTAGTACCCAAGTCATTGTGTTTTTTTGAGATTTTATTTCGTTTAATATTTTCATATTGGGAAAAGGCATAAGTACCCTGCCCAACCTATGACTGATTGTGAAACCAATGCATGTTTAGTTAGCCATGTTAATTGAGCAAGTGATTCCAGTCACTCAAGAGTAAAAGATATGCTCGAAAAATGAACATGTTTTCGGGCAGTGCACTTGGGACAGTTTGAGTTTCTTGTTGGTAATTTGGTATTTGATTCCTATGAAACAGTTGATAGTTTCATAGGTTGTATATCTTGTTGCAGACAAATGCCCCATTTCCATCTGTGAAACAATTGTTTCCATGTTCAAAACCTAAGATTATAAATCCTTTTTGAAGCTAGTGATTTTCTTTGCAAGGTGGAAGCTCTTTGTACTAGTGCTAATATACTTTTTTTTCCCTCTAGTTTTTGCAGGAATCGAATCTCATCCTTGAATCAAGAAGTCATTTTCTGTCTTTGCCTTTTTAGGATGAAACTTTGATATTGTTGTTCACTACTTAATCAAGATGTTTCTTTCACCACAAAGGTGACTCATGGCAGTAATTTTTTTGATCTATGTGAAGTTCCCTACCAAACTTGAATAAACAAGTAAAAAATCAGACCTCTTGTTTTAGATTGTTTATGAAGCCTGAATATCTACAAGAACCCAACATTGTTCATCTGACAAGCATGGTGAGAAGACTTAAATATGTATTATGCATGCTTAAACATATAAATGCAAAGCAATACATAATAAAAGAAGTCAGTAACAGACCCTTGTAGTTCAATCTTTCCCAGACCCAGCTCATAGCGCACATCCATCTGTTGTTAAAACAGGAAAACTTGGGAGCATAAACTCCAATAATGCAAGAATTTCTTCACATATACAAAACTAGTAAAGACACAAGTATTTACCTTTAAAAACTATATGCAAAGCGAAAAGGATATAATTATATGCAAAACAAGATGTCTTTCATATCACAACGCATGAAATCAGACAATGAAAGATGCATTAGAAAGCAATAGAATCCAGTCCACACTTTTAGTACAATATAAACTAGTACAAACGAGAAACTTTCCGAAAAATTTGGGGGTCAGAACATGCTGAACAAAACAGAAAGGATATGAGAGTCTTAACAAGAGAGATCAGAACATTAAATCAAAATTTGAGCCAATTTTAATAAACTAAGGTTTAACAGTTCCGACTCCCAAATATTGATCTCCTTGGTAGATTGTAGTAGGTTCTTGCAACAACTCCTTCAACTAGTATATCATCCAGCATAGTAGATATAGCAACCAATATTTCTGTTTTTTCTTTTCTTCTGTGGCCTGTAGTACTGGTGGGAAAATGAGCATTTTTTTATAAGGATATGCTGAAACCACGAAAACTGAAATTGAAGAAAGATTCATGTTGCTGTTCAAGAGCACAATCTTGTTGAAGTATATTCTCCTTCCCAGAATGCATAAAGCATTATCTCATTGCCTTCATCTCTATAGCCGGTCCAACCAACTAAAGATATTCTCTTGCGAACCAAACGGCAAATCCTGGTAGAACACAACATCAGATTCAGCTACAGATGTTATTATACATATAAAACAAAAAAACACATTACCATTTACAAGGATGGGAAACTTACTGCAAGTTGGAAGTCTGGAGGAGAATCCGGTTCCAAGTTATCCAACTCTGAAATTCCACAGGTTGTGTTACCATTCTCTTGTGGTAAATGGCAAGTGCTATGAGTGTAGTCAGCAGAAGGGCCAAGATTGGGTCCAAAACTATCAAGAAATGAATAATCATTATGTTCATCACACAACAGAGAATTATCAACATCATTTGCATCAGCTGCTTGTGATTCTCCAGCCAAGCATGTGGTGTACTCCATTTCACACTTAATCTTAGCATCAGAAGGCTGCCCTGGTTCTTTGGCAACTTCCACTTCCTAAACAACAAAAAGAAAATCAGTGTACGGAAAAATTCTGGCAAAATGCAGCTGCATCATCCAATTGTTTCTACCTGATCAGGTGAGAAGGGTAAAGAGTCATCCACAATATCATCATAGGAAGGGGTTTCTCCATCTCGAGGAGGATTAGGTGTAACCGTCTTTGGAGTTGTAGGCCCAGTTTGATTGGCTCCCACACTGGCTTCCTCATTGTCAGAAGAATCATTGGCCTTGACAGATTGCTTCTGCTGCTGGTAAAGGATTTTTGAAACCACATATTCACCTTCTTTTTCATCTTCATCAGGGCCCAGGTGGTACTGATGCATTACCCAATTAGTCTTTTCCTGCTTCGACCCCTTCTTAATAGTTTGATAGAGTACCATGACCTTCTTACATCCCTTTTGGAATCCATTCTCCATAACAACCTTGGTCTTTCCCGTCTTGTGCCAGCGTACATGTTCTTTCATCAAGTTATTTTCATCATGAATCTTTCTACGCTTCCTTTTACCAGTTGCATATGCATTAGTAATGCGATAAAAGAAGTGAATGCTACTTCCATCCTTTTTTGCACCTGAAGCATAATAAGAGATTGAGAAATAAAAATCTGCCATAACATATTGATGGTTGCCCGGTTTCAACCAAAAAAACAGAAAGATGCTTGTTACAACAACTAACTTTTGCTACATTTTCATTTCTAGGTAAATGCAACCCTGAAAACAACAATAGCCTTTCCTCTATTTATTTCACCAGCACAGTTTATTGACTTGATTAATGCAGTTAAAAGCAAACATAAGCTAGTATATTGAAGAATTGGGTGTGCTACAAACCAGGAAGATTTTCAGGATGGGTATAGCAAATTCCTTCGTGAACATCAAGGGTCGGGATGAACTCATCAATGAATTTGTGTTGCTCTGAATTTCCCACCCCGCACTTTGCTTCTAAATGCTCCACGAGCTCAGCATCAGATGGATCAAATTTAACACCAACAGGTAGACCAGGCCATTCATGAGAAACCTGAATCAGAAAGCAGCAAAATATTGAAGCAGGCTTTGAGCAGCTAATTTATGATACAACTATTTGTTGGCCTAATCTTGAACCAGGGGAAACAAAAGAACTTTCTTTACAAGAGAAATTTTCAACTAGACTAAACAGTTTGACAAAGCTGTTACGAAAACTATAAGAGGTAAGTAAATTATGCATGAACGCTTGTTAGCTTACATCCTTGTTATCAATAGAGTAGTGGCAGTTTGGGCATTGCCGCTTTGCCCCACAATCTTTGATTTGATGTGCAGCAGGGGCACTCGCATTTTTTACTTTACTCGCAAGTCCTCTGCCATTGATAAGCCAAGATCTGGATCAATAAAAAAGAAACAGATTAGACCTATAAATCTTCTTATGGTGACATAAGTGACAAAAGAACAACAATATCATCCAACAGATTCAAAAACTTCCATTGAACCCTAAAGGAAATATACTTGACAATTAACAATACAACAACATACCCAATGTAATTCCACAAGCGAGGTCTAGAATGCTTAACAATTAACGATAAGTTCAGTAAATACTCTTGATAAATTCAATAATTCATCTGGTTTCACTATCAGTTTAGACCTAAGACCAACTTTTCCAAATCTTTCTATGACACTAACATATTGAACAGGTAAATAGACAAATTTCAACATGAGGTTTTGATATGACTCATTGCAAGCAAAATTTGAACCTCGAATCCAGCTAGTGGAAGACAATATTGGGTAGATGATCAAGAACATGAGACCATAAAAAAAAAATGGGGTAATTAGAACAAATGGGGACTTCCAGCAACCAGCCAGTAAAAGCACACATTTCACATTTGCAATTGTAAACACAGAACATGCTTTAAACATTTTCAAGTATTAAACAATCTGTTGGTGAACACAATCTGATGAAGAATAACTCAAACGCCTTTCGCGATGGCCTTTCGTATTCCAAATCGAAGAACAAATCAAAACCCAGATAACCCAAAATCCTTAATAAACTACAGTAGTATTCAGCATTATCCCCAGTAGCAAACACAAATCTTACAACGGAAGCTACCGAAATTTTTTTCCCCAGAATTCTTTAAAGATTCAATTTTTAGACCATGTTTGATCATATCGAATCAAACCCAGAACAATTTTTTTCCTAAAAACACAAACTTTAAATTTTCATTAAAAAAAAAAATCCATCCTCACCTTCCCATTAAGGATCGAAAAAAATTCAAGATTTTTGAAGAAAATTCGGTTAATCTGAGTTTCAACGCATCTATTGAACACATTCGAAGAAGAGAAAAACTCTTGTTTTATGGTGCCAGAATTTCGCCCCCTTTCTCCACTGGACTAAGCAAGCTGGACTGTTGGAGTGTGAATGAGCGGGAAATTTTATCTTAAGAGGTTTGGAATCCGAGTCTTTAGGCTCGGATGAGCATCGCATTCATCGATGTTCCCGAACCATAGGTTTGAGATGGGCCCAGTGTTGACCGAACCTCGGGTCTGCTAGTGACTTAGCTTTGGAAGTGAAATGTCTTTTTAGAAAAATGGGTAATGGTGTTAAAACGGTAAATTTATCTGACCCGACTTCCTTGCTCCCCAAGCTATAAATGGAAATGGTTTTATGTTTAATTTCCACCTTTTACCTTTTTTTAGTAGATTTGTCTTTTTTGAAATGTTTATATTCCATAATATTAACCGGGAAATCATATTTTATTAATACAATTATTCTATGTAAATTTTACATAGTTTTAAGACTTAAGTCATCTACAGCCCCTTAAAGTTGTTCGTATATTTCATTTAGATACCTTAACTAAGGTTATTACCTATTGAACACTTAAAATATTCAAAAAGTGTATCTATTAAGCACAAAGTAGTGATGTGGCAAAAAATGTTTCTTCACTTTTCATCGGCGCTTGAAGATGCCCAAATAACATTTTCCTTTTTATTTTTCCTAAAAAAGTACATTTTTCTTGGTTCATTGACCTTGACATTAATTAATAAAGAAATCAAAAACAATTAACTAACAATAAAATTTAAAAAAAAGGACGTCTTCTTCCTAAGAACAACCTCAACTATTTCCATTCACCATCTCAGTACTTGCCGGTTACCTCCCATGTCACCCCATCCCACCAACTTTCTCTCTCTTTCTCTCACCCTCTCCAACTATTCTTCCATTTTTTTCAGGTTTTAAATATTTTGGCGAAACTCTATTTATTTCGATGAAAGAAAATTGAATAAATTATATTTTTGGCAAAAGTTTGTTATTATATCCTATAATTGTGATAAATGTTTATTAATCGAAAGAAGATGAAGCCAATCGGTAGGAGGTGTTATCGATGCCGATGAACGGGAATGAAAGAGTGGGGCGATGTTTTATTTGCGTGCTGACGCTGGCGGAAAGGGGGGGCGTTAATTAAAAGAGTTAATTTTTATATTCTTAAAATTATTTTTGGATTATTTAAATAGAACTTTTAAAAAACTGAATTTGACCGCCATGTGTCGTTGTTTTATTGGTACACCTGTTATGTATTTGCGTTTGAGCTACACGCAATTTTGTTTTTCAACTGATTGACATTTTGTGTCTAATAGATATAAATATTTTAAGATCAAAGTGTTCAATAGGTATTAGCCCTAGTTAATGTGTCTAAATTAATTATGAAAACAATTTTAAAGGACTACAGATGACTTAAGTCTAGTTTTAACTTATATTACTCCATTATTTAACTTTAAAAAGATTCTATAGTTTTAACTTATACTACCCCATTATTTAACTTTAGAAAGATTCCACACTCCTTTCATTTCAATTTGTGATTTAGCCACACATAATTTAAGAAAATAAAAAGAATAATTAAATCTTACGATCTTAAATTAAAAATATATTCAATGTTTCAAAAATTACTTTTAATCTTATGATCTTGAACGAAAAACTTTATTTTGTGAATCACATAACTAACATTAGTTATATGAGGCTGTCTTTTTTTTTTCACCCAGTGTTCGAAGTCCATATTGGAGCTCCGACTAAATCCAGATCGCGCACTACATGGCCCATTTGGGGGTGACGCTCACAACAAAAAAATTTCCATACCCAGGACTCGAACTCAAAATATCTGGTTAAGGGTGAAGCACTCCCACTAGTGCACCACAACTCATGTTGATATACTATTTAATTTCTTGACAAGTGGATATTTGCTTTCAGATAATAAACTTAATTTGTTTTACCGAAGATTATATATTCACGTACTAAAGTACTTTTCCCTTTCTCTCTTTCTTATTTCCTTAACTAATAATACTATCGAGATAGGATAGGATGTTACATTATATCCTCTCCTATTTTTGTTATTATATATTGTTAATTTATGTTTTTATTGTTGTAGATTATTTATTTTTAAATTGAAGGTATATCAATAAATAATTTATTTATTTCTAAAATAAAAATAAAATTTACATACATTTTACTCTCTTTGAATCTCGTTTCATGGAAACTACCTGGGACGTATTATTGTTGTAGGGTATGATGTTACGTTGGTAGAGCGTAAATTCATTGGTACAAGACAGTTGCAAGGTTGTAATAAATATTCATATATCACCATATTTTTAAAAAGAAAGAAAGAAAAAGTTTCTTGCAGTGGACAGCACTAAATTAATCCCTTTATTTTAATTTATTTGTCATATTTTAATTTCTTACAGGGTCTTAAAAGAAAATGTTTGAATTTTAAAATTTAAAATTAAGATATAATGTATTAAAATATTTCTAGATTTTTTGATGTTATACATGTCATATACTACTCCATAACAAAAGAATTACTCTACAAAATAATGGTAAAAGAAATATTCATTTTTATATAAATAAATAATATAAAAATCTCATTTTATTATTAAATTATTGAGAAACTTCCTGGTTTGGGGTTACAAGAAAATCCAACAGGATGATTCAGTGCAGAGAGCAGAACAATGATTATTTACTTTTGTTCCTGTTGATGTTTGACACGTGTAATCATCGCTGGTCTTATCAACATCTATCTGATGTGGAGGACAATGTTCAAAGCATTTCACTCTAAAACTTCCATATTTTGTTTCTTATGGTAGAGACCCTTTGTATTTAACAGTTAAATTTCATAAGTAGCGCTATTATCGTATATTGTATGCGTGCACATACGAAATTTGGTTATAATCGAGATCGCGTGAATATAATATCTGATTGTAATAATATATCATATGTAAATGGAGTTTTCAAAGTAGAAATTGGATATTGTATGTATATATTTATGTGAAGACATCAATTATATAGGTAGTCAATTGAATATAACTGTGTTTAATTTCGAATGGTACATGCATATAAACTTTTAAATATATCACCCTTTGAAGAAATAACATCGATTTTTTAGTGGCCAACAAAACCATCGATGAACTCCAACAATGACGACGAAACAAGTGAGGCTGCATGTCTATGGGTTTTTTAGGTATACAAATATGTGTATAACTATAATCATAGATTTTGAACTCGCCAAAACCAAATAGTACAATAAAGAACTTATGAAAGGTTTCGAAAAAGCAAGAGGACTTTAGTTTGCTTGATGCAAAAGTTAAAGCAGCACATAGGCAAATGCTCTCCTCTTTACTTTAACATGTTTATTGAAAGTTGAAAACTGATGCACACGCACTGTTTTATATTAATTGGCCATCCATTTTGTCAAATATTATTTCTTATTACTAGTATAATCCTCTTCGTACAATCACTATACTTTTATCAAAAACACCACTATCAGAAGTTTGTATTTTTCACTCATAAAGAATGCTTATAGCATACTAAACCAACAACAACGGGGTAAGCTCATGTAACGAAAGTCAAAATGTAGTTGTCTCGACTTTTGTACCCCGCCACTATTCATATTGAAGCACTACTTATCCTATAGATGTTTTATGTAACCATATCAACAAAGTCGTTGTAGTATAGTGGTAAGTATTCCCGCCTGTCACGCGGGTGACCCGGGTTCGATCCCCGGCAGCGGCGATTTAATTTTTTATTTGTTTGTTTGTGCCATAGGGCCGACAGGCGCGTTACTGACTGTTCAAATAATTGACTCCTATATTTTGTTCTTATTTAGTACTCCAATTTCAATGGTGGACCAAACAAACATTAACTTTCACTCTCTCCCCCAAAACATCCAACACCTAATTATTTCTTTCTTGCCAACCTCTACTGTCCCTTTCCTTCCAAATATTCATCCATCAATCTATCCTTCTCCTTTATCCAAATAAATCGGATTTTCCATCAATTGATCAAATGAGTCATAATTGTATCAACCAAAATCAGTTTAACAAGCCATAACCTAGGGTGTGTTTGGTATGAAGGAATGTTTTCCAATTTTCTCATGTTTGGTTGGGTTAAATGTTTTGGAAAATGTTTTCCAAATCAACTCATTTTCCTCAAATTTAAGGAAAATGACTCCTTTCAAACTTAAGGAAAACATTTTCCAAAACTCTCTTCCAACTTTTAATTAAAAAAAAAAATTGTTGAAAAAATCAATTTATTTGATACCCTCAAATCAGCCCCCCCAACCACCCCAAAAAAAATAAAATAAATTTAAAGTTTGTTTTTAAATTCAATATT
>NW_006238930.1:3298213-3345443 GCF_000226075.1 Solanum tuberosum | reverse complement strand
CCACCCTCATTCATAAATCAAACACAAAAAATCTTTTTCGAAAAATATTTTCTACTCACCAACCAAACATGAGAAAATAAGTCAAAAACCAACTTGTTTTCCAAGAAAACATTTTCTAGGAAAACATTTTCCTTCATACCAAACACACCCCTAATCTCTCTATAAAGGTACTTTTAGTAATATTAGTGCTACCTTAATGTTCTTCAAAATATTAGCGAGTTCAAAATTTGTGATAACACTAATAGTTTGATAATGTTAGCAAGTTCTGCAGAATAGCTACATTAATCAGTTCATATAATGCGCCAAAATGACAAGAGTCAATTGAGGTTTAACAAAAGATTGGAGTACAGGTCTTTGGATGGACCTTATTTTTACAACTATAATATACATCACAGCAACCCAACTCCAGCATCCACAAACTCCTCACAATTAAGTCAGAACACGTTCCCGCGTGTTAAATGAGTCTAGATCGTGCATCTTCCTGCAACAACTTCCTTCACCTTTGAATTACCGTGGCTGGTTTTACTATACTTGTGTGGAAGAAAGACCAAAAGCTAAGTTATCTAGTGACATATCTGGGCTAAACATTTTGTGAGCTTACTAAAAGATAGCTGAACTCCGAGTATCTTCTAGGTGATTGACAAACTTTTCCCTTGGGGATCAGTAGCATTGGTTAAAACAGAAGAAGAACCCTCTTGGCTGATTCTCCATTGGTGTTTTAGGGGTCTCACCCGAGTCATCACGCTTGGACATTAAGGAGCTGGTACCTGGAGACTCCGGTGGTAACACATGATTCTCTGAAGTGAAAATCCTAGCTGGTATTACTGGTTCCGGAGGGGAAACTGAAGAGAGAAAATGTAGAAGCATCTGTATTATCTGAGTGAAGTTGGGACGAGTGTTTGGATCCTCTTTCCAACACGAAGTTACAATTACTGCCAAATCCTCGGGGAGATCATCTGCGCTTGGTCTCACATTCTGCAAAACACACAATAATAAACTTGGTTTAGCAAAACCAAACAGCTATTAATTGTTATACTAAACATCTTGCTGGACATAGTTAAGACCAAACATGGGCCCCAAGTTCCTTTTTTATTTTATTTCTTGGGTGGTGCACGGTTCTGAACTCAGTGGATGATGGACAGCCCCTCTACCAATTTCCACTTAAATATAGGCTTTCGTCCCCACATCATGTGCTACACACGCTCTTACCGGTAGACCAAATCCCTGGGGCACTGGGTCTCAAGTTTCTGCATTGTAATTATCCACGTATACGTGTTCTTCAGTCAAAAGTTAAGTGATTTGAGACAAAAACAATTTTTTTAAAGTCTTCAGCTGTGGGACAAACATAGGTAAATTAAAGGGCATTCACCCAAAGTTGTACTAGTGTCCCCCAGTGGTCCAATTTAGTCTTTGATGTGCCCTTTGTAAAGGAGGCAGTGTGATGTGAACCAACTAAATGCTATCACATCTTAACCTCTCTCATCCTTTTAGTTCAGGAAAAATAAAATTATGATATTGAAATAACTAGATGACAAAAACTAATAGGGAGAGAGGATTTTTACCTTAAACGCAGCTGCATAAGCAGCCTGCAAATTAGACATGCCCTCAAATGGTAATTTGTTATGTACGAGTTCCCACAGAACAATTGCAAAACTATAGGCATCTACTTTGTGATTATAATGCTTCTTCTCGCCATGTCTTAAAGTGACCGTGCTGTAGAGCTACCACCAAAAGGAGAGTGATAAGTCAGCTCTGTATAGCCATAGGAGAAGAGAAAAAGAACGGAAAATATATTAATAAGCACGGGGATTCAAGAATCAACCTCTGGAGCCATCCAGCGATAGGTTCCAGTTTCAGCAGTCATCATCTCTGTCAATGATTCTTCTCTTGCCAAACCAAAATCCGCAAGTTTGACAGTTTTGTGGTCCGCAGTCAAAAGCAAGTTCTCTGGAAGTAAATGCAAACAGAACCCAAATCAGAAAAATGATACTAAAGGCATTGTAATTTTTAAAGGAATAACAATATCCATAAATGTTGTCAACACCCTCGATTAACAGAGAAGATTTGTAAAGTTTGAAATCATTGCTAAACCTTGACAAGTATAAGTTACACTACTAGGCCAAAGAAGACAACAATTATAATTGCTGACACTAATTGTAATTTTGCATCTTCTTGATACCTTTGTATATAGCTCATAACTTCATCCAAGAATTTTTTTTTAAAAAAATCTAAAGAAAAAGGTTATGCATCTCAATTTTGTAGTAGAAACTAAAATGATCTTAACATTTTATTTAGGAGCTCAAAGAAATTATTTTTCTAACCTTGGAAGAAGAAAACAAAAGAAAGTAAAATTTCAATTTTCTCAACCACTTTATTAAAAAAGGATGATGAGTAAGCATCTTCTTCTGCAGCACTTTCAGGGGAATTTATTCCAGTTAAAGTTTCTTATGTATTCAGCTGCTTCTACCGACCGTGTACTGGTAATATTGTCAAGAATCTAGTTCCATATGATTTCACCAATGAGAGCATCTTTAGATTACTATCAAGTATTAACTTATTTGTTCAACTAACCCACAGACAAAAATAGGAACAGTGAGTAGCAAAGCCAATGGAGGCTTGAAAAATGACTTTTCTTTGTTCTTATAAGCAGAACAGTTAACAAAAGAAAGTGCACAACACGAAGCAGAGGACACAAGAAAGAATTTTAGAGCTTGTTAGTGATCTGGAACCATATGACATAAGAAATTACTTAACCAGTAATACTTTTACCATATAGGGGCTATTGAAATGTGTGACTATCGCATCTAAAAGCTTAAGTAAGCTTAAGTTGTTATAGAAAGAAGTGAGAACACACACTTATTTTTTCAATTGTATTCTCAACACGTCCTTTCACGTGTGAGCTTGATTCGTTTTTCATGGGGCAAGCACGTGGAAATTCTTTTAGATAAAAATTGGCGGTGAGATTCCATCCCAAGACATTTGCTTGCTCTAGTACCATATTGAAGCATGTGACCATCGAAACACATTTACTAGAGATCAAGACCACATAAAGGTTAAAAGATTAGTGGTGATTTCAGACCAGATCGAAATGGATGTTGAAATAGTTTGAAATTAAAAATACATAAAAAAAAAAAACAGTGAGAGAGACATATTAGTTACCAGGTTTTAGGTCACGGTGAATGATACCATGAGAGTGCAAGCACTCCATTGCACGAGCTATATCAAGGGCAAATCTAATAGCAACACCAGTATCCAAGCACCTTGGCCTCATGTTCAGCAAGTATTTCCTCAGCGTCCCACCGAGAAGAAGTTCAGTTACAATGACCATGACAGGCTCCTTGCAAGCTCCTATGAACTGTAGATGAAAAATAAAATGAAAACCAATAACCAATGTGAGCAATTCATTTAGCCGTCTTAACAACTAATCAAATAGATCATATCCAAACACAAGTTTGGGACTTAAAAGCAACCTTCACTAAGTTCTTGTGCTGAACTCTGGATAACATAGCAACCTCCCTTCCAAAACGAGATTCTCTCTTGGCAATCTCTTCGGGCGTCTCCCCTTTATGCACAATCTTTATCGCTACATTCTGGTTTCGGTATCTGAGAAGAACCCAACCAAAAAATATAACTAAAGAAGCACAAAACTGCATCAGGACAGAAATTTAGGCGTTATTAATTTAACAAACTAGCACATACTTTTAAATCCCCTCACTTCAGAATTAAGAACAATATCTTTTAGCAACACACTTTGGGATTTTTTCACAAATAGCCAGTCGTATTCACTGTTTATTTTTCGAGCAGTATACATAGATTATACTCTGATTATACACCCCTATACACATACTATAAATCTAACGGAAACTTTAGCAACTATTTATTGTTAAATCTTCAAACATTTTCCTAAGATTAAACCATTGAACTAGCTGAATTAAATCAAACAGTAATGCCATACCAACAGAATCTAGCAGTACTAGTTCAGAAGTTCAAATAAACAAACAGCACTTACAAATCAGTAAAACAACAACAACATACCCAGTGTGATCCCACAAGCGGAGTCCGGCTCTTACAGATCAGTCAAAAACATAATTTTACTAACAGAGAAAGTAAACTTACTTTCCCTCATACACCTTGGCATGAGCACCCTCTCCAATCTTAGGACCAACAAACAGAAGCTTTGGATCAATTAACCATTTCGTCTCCAAATTGAACTCTTCTTCTCCAGAGTAAAACCCATTAGCAGATCCCATTTTCCAGACCCCAAATACTCTCCCCCTATAATAACTTCAAGAATGAACTAGTAGCACATCTATTTAACTACCAAAATCGAAACACTTAACAACAATTCACCTAGCATTTGAAGCAAAACCAGTAGAAAAGCAAAAAGTTCAAGACTTTATAACCAAGAACCAGAAAACTCAGTGACCCACAAAGCAGAAACGAATCTACAACAAACCCCTGTGTTTAAAACAACAGAAAAATGAACCCAACAAACAAGAAACCCCAGAAATTCCTACTGGTTCAGTTGAAATATAATAAAAAATAAACAGTTCAGAAGAAGTAGATCAGCTGGTTTGGTTGGTGGATCAATTGGGGCTATGAGAAGAAGAAGAAAAAAGAGAGATAAATAAGGTGAAGAGTGAGTAGAATAAGGGGAAAGATAATGAAAGATAGAGATGGATGTTAAGCAATTAGGAGACTTTAGTTAGTGCTAATACTTTTTATTTATAAGTTGCTCTGGTTTCTTGATCTGCAAATAAAAAGAGGAAGGTGATGTGTGTGTGAAAAAAAAGGGGGGGTGGGGGGGATTTTATTATCCTTTTGAATTATTTTGAGGAGACAATAGAAATTATTTAACAAGAGTAAATGGAGACAAGGAAGGGTAAAATGGGAAAATAACTAGATGCCATTGAAAAGGATATTATATTTATATTGAGATTTTAATATAAAGAAAAAAATTGTTGGAATTGGCACATGGAAGATGGAAGAAGAAGAAGCAAGTACAATCATCTGATTTTTTAAACTTTTTTTGTTGAGATGGAATATAATTGATGAGAAAAAAAATGTTCCCTCCGTTTCACAAAAAATGACTTCTTTTCCTTTTTAGTTAGTTTCAAAAAAATGACCTCTTTCCTTTTTTGGTAACATTTTACTTTTTGCTTTCCACGTGACATGTTTAAGACCACAAGATTAAGGACAATTTTGTACATTTGACATAACTATAATTTAGGACGACAAGATTCAAAAGTCTTCTTTAATTTCTTAAACTTCATGTCAAGTCAAACCAGACCAATCTTTTTGAAACGGAGGGAGTAAGAGATTTAAGGATTACTTAGGAGAAAAATAATTTGAGCATAAAATTGTGTATAATTAATTATATTAAAAAACATAGTATATCATATTTTACATATATATAAAAATTGACTTTAACTATCCTAACTATTCACCCACAATAGATGATTCCTAACTGATTTGAAATACAAATAAAATAATTTTAAAATTAAAATAGCATTAGCCAATTCTTATAATAATAATATGCAATTTTGGATAAAATATGAGTAATAGATACAGTTATTGAGATGGTTGAAATCTTGATATATTTAACTAAAGATTTTAGAGTTGAATCATAAAAATAAAAGGGAAAAAATTATTATGAGTCACACCCCATCCCCTCCCAAATAGACACTATAATGCAAAAATTCAAAATTTATTTGAGTTTCAATTTTAATATCGAATATTAACGGGACACAAAAAAAACACTTCCTCTGTTTAAAAAAAAAAGTTATCTACTTTTTTTTTAAAAAAAATCTTTCCTTTTTTTTATAACATTTTGATTTCAGTTTTCCACATGTTATATTTAAAACTATAAAATTAAAATGCATTTTATACATTTGAAATAACTTTAATATAGAAACATAAAATTAAAAAGTCATTCTAATTTTTTTAAATTTCATATTAAATCAAATTAAATCTCTTTTTTTTTCTAAACGGAAGGAGTAATAGTTATCCTTTGCCAGCCCCAATGGACAGTACCAAACAAATGATGAAAATGGGGTACCTTAGTACGTCCTCTATAATGTCCTCATATGTAGTACATACACTATCTTTCATTTTACATCTTCATTATATTTCCAAGTAAGAAAATCATCATCATTATTATATTGGAGAAACTAACATTTGGGGTCAATGGAGGAAAATATTTTTTAATTCTTTTTATCTTAACAGTTGAATAATTGATTTTTAATTTAATCGATTTCATAAAAAGAAATATATATATGTTCATATTGCTTCAAATTATTTTAATAGGATAATAACCAAATAATTTAATGGATGTGTACAAAAGGCTGCTTTCAATTTTATGGCGTTACATTGTCTCAATTTTTTGTTAATCCTATTTTCTTATTCTTTTGGGCGACGAAATCAACTTGTATTTAGAAGTCAAAAGTTTTGGATTTTTCTGCTAGCATTAAAATTTTAAGTAACTTTTATTCTTAAAAAATAAAATAATATGCAGGTCATATCTCCAATAACTTAATTGCCTTCAAAATCTCATGCTAAGATATTATTTAGAGTAAGCACAAGAAGAAAGAGGTTGACTTTTAATACGGGTCAGAAAGAGAACCATCTTGACCATTTTGACAATATATAACACGAAATGATATATTATTTGTTTGTAGAAAAAACTTACCATTGTTAAAGATAAAAAAAAGAGTAAATTATTCAGGCTGACACACATATATCTACTAACCTTCTAAGAAATTCAAGTTATAAAGATATGAAGAACTTATATTATTTTGTTCTTTCATAAATCCTGAATTTAAACTTAATACAATTTAAAAAAAAGCATGCCCTAAAAACTAACTTTTAAGGCTACGTTAACACATTGCAATATTGGTATAATATGACTCAAATCTCGTACCTTGTTAGAATAATAACAAATCATCAGTTTCCCCATTTGTCAACTTTGACGACTTCACATTGAATAACTTATAACAAACAACCACGCTCTTCATCTTCCATTCTCAACAACTCCACATTGGACAACTTATAATAAATCATAACATTTTGCATTTGTCATTCGATTCTCAACGACTCTAACTTGTACAACATTTACTCTATCACAAGTACTAGGTAGTCCTTTCCCAATCCCTAGCTAGGTAGCCATCTCTCGGTGTCACCATCCACGACATAAAAGCTAGTTTTTGAGATGGAAAGAACGCAAGACCATATATATAAACTTCATATCAATGTATTGAAAATAACCATGTTTTTTTGTGTATTTAAAAAATAGAATGTTTTTGGCACTTTAAGAAAGTAGTTGAATGAAAAAAGATTTCGACGACTTTGAAAACCAACGTGATTTGCTCAAATAATGTAAGTATCGTTTTTACACCATTTTTGATACATTAGAAAAAAGATGTCGGTGTGGAAATTGCAATGAAAGAAAGAGTCAAAAAGATTGAAAATGTCATAAAATCATTTATAGTAAAAGACAGATTATTCTTTTGTTTGTCTAACTAATTGGGTTTTGGTTTTGACTTTTGGGCAACTTCTTTGGTTTTTCTGTTTGGCCCTACCCCCCCACACCAAACAAAAAAAATGCTAATTTTTTGTGGAATTTTAACCTTAAATAATGACCACTTATAAAATTTCAAATTTTGTTGTGCACATTTAAAATCGTACAACAGAGTAAAATTGTCACTTACTATCATTTACAAATTGTTCCTAGTCTCTTACATATAAAAATGATATTTTAAAAGATAAAATCAAATCTCCCGATTCTAATATATCTTTTTAAAAATAACGAGTCTTACTTTCAAGAAATTGGATTAAATGAGATTAAAAAATGTCCAAAATCACGTCCTCTTTTTCATTGCTCAAGCCTCAACAATTACTTTTAGCCTTTTATCAAATGTATATCATGTTATTAGTCGTAAGTCATAAGTTATAAATAATTCTGATTATTATCAAATTATTTTATTTTCATATTCTTGGTGTCACTGTCCATTATATATGTACACATCTTTTGTCTCATCTGCCTATATTTATGTTTGATTTGTTAATACTCCATCCGTGCTAATAAATTAAGCTATACCACGTAAAGAAGTGATTAAAATAAGTTGGTAAGATCTAGTAATACGTAATTAATACTATAACCAATCAACTTAATTATTATAAGTTTTTATAATATACAACAATTGCTTAATGATGTTTCCTAATTATTCCACTGCCTTTTGTCGGAGATGTACGTTTTGAAGTCATGGGCCCCTGGCCTAACTTAGAATTAATTCTAATTTGTGAGTGTAAACCTGACATATTTCCACCGAGACCAAGTGTAAATACACATATTTTGTCTATAGTTATCTATAAGTGGTAAATATGTAATTATGAATTAAGTTAATTTTTCACCATGTGAAAGAAAAGGACAACATATGATTTTATAATTAATATATACGTCTAGTGTTCATTATAAGAAAAATTTAGTGACCTGGCAAAGTAAAAATTCACAACTATCATATTTGGACATCACTATTTGATTTGTATCAATTTTTGTGAAAGTTCTGCATGACTATTCATTTCGAAATAACTTAAAATATATGGTATCTAAAATTACACATAGCTAAATATCAAATATTTTTATTTGAAATTACAGTAAAATTGATCGGCGTCTTTAATCAAGCAAAAATTGTTGAACTTCAACTATAGATACTTGAATTTCAATCGTATGAAATTTCGAGAAAATGATCAAAATAGTCCTTCATGTATAGGGTTTGAATTATTTTGGTCCTTCATCTGTATCATCTCATCAAAATAGTCCTTAATATATATATAAAAAGTATCATTTTGGTCCTAGCCCTAAAAACTAACTAAAAACATAAAAAAAATGTTAAGTTTAGCTGTGGGTCCCACGCTCTTCTTCCTCCCTCTTTCTTCCCCTATTGCTTCTTCTTCATGTTCAATTTTTTTGAACATGAAGGAGAAGTAATGGGGAAGAAACATAAAAAAAAATTGTTAAGAGCCTCACTGTTCAAACCGATACTCTTAATTCTCACAAAATTAATATACACATGTAAAATCCATTTCTGTCGTATGCATGAAATTTAGGGGAAAATTGATGAAGATCCAGTATTATAACTTAAATTTCTGCATTGGAATTGATCTTGTATATAGGTGGAGAATCAGGAGAAAGATCTAGCAAGTACCAGAGGTCTCTGTCGATGCCGGCAAGTCCTCCGATGCCAGGTACACCGACGGTACGCAAAGAGAATGTATGGAGGAGTGTTTTTAACCCAGGGAGCAATTTAGCTACATGAAGGAAAAGCAATGAGGAAGAAAGAGGGAGGAAGAAGAGTGTGGGACCCACAGTTAAACTTAACAGATTTTTTTATGTTTTCAGTTAGTTTTTAGGGTTAGGATCAAAATGATATTTTTTATGTATACATTAAAGGACTATTTTGATGAGATGGTATAGATAAAGGACCAAAATAATTCAAATCCTATACATGAAGGATTATTTTGATCATTTTCTCTGAAATTTCAGTGTATTTGAAATTATTTTGAAAATGCTAGACTTCTATTTTTCTACACAATGGGCTTCTGGGCTTCAAATCAGCCCAATATCGATTGCATTGGCCCAAGACCTTTACCGGCAAAATTCGTCCCTTCTATTTTTGGCGCCAAGGCAGCTCCAGCGGAAATTGGCTCCGTCGATTTTGCCGCCGGAAATGTATTCAACCGCCCGCCAAACTACCCTAGTTGACTATAATCAACGTCATTCGCCGTCGACGACCTCCAAATCTTCCTTGCAACTAATTCACTCGCGTAGAATTGTATCTGTTTCTCTTTTCGCTAAAAATCATCACCTTCCCAATAGATGCCGGCGAATCCGTACCATATCCGGCAGACATTTATCTTCTCATTCATCGGAATCTTCAAGCGACTATGAAAATCCGCTTAGTTGTGATTCAACTCATAATGACTTTGTACTGCCGCCAGGTCCGTCATTTACAAACCTATATCCATCTTTATACATGTGTATCAGTGTATGCTAATCCTTTATTCTTAGTTTGTTTCATGTAGGTAAGCTGCTGTCCAGAAATGTAACATGGATTGGGGTTGCCACTATTACTAGCAAAGTTCTGGTGATTATTTCCTAGTATTTTTTCAAATGTACTTATTGTTAAACCTTTAAATTCTTCTCTCAAAAGTTTTGTTGTTTTCGGTTTTTTCAATTTTTGGTTATTTAGGGGTTATTGAGGGAAATTGTTATAGCTTCAGCTTTTGGCATTGGTCCTGTAGTAACTGCCTTCAGGTATGCCGTTTACCTGGCTTGAAATTTTTTCACCTTCCCCTGTTCATTCATTTCCCCATTCTCTTCTAATAGAACAAGAGAGTGTTCTATGTTCCCTAAAAAGTTTCTTTCCTCACCATTTTAGTCTGATTGGAGTGGTGCTGTAATTACAGGTATGCTTCGGTGCTGCCTGGTTTTGCTGCATCAGTTCTTGGTGGTGAGTAGAGAATAAAATAAAGTAGATGGTTTATCTATCCATAAGAGTATTGAGATACAAAACATAATAGCATTGTCTTTAGAGTTGGGTTCACTTTGTTTGTGTATGCATGATTATATTTTATTCTCTTTAGTCAAAACTTGGGTACAAGTAACAGCCATCTTTTCTATAAGCAGTGTGTTGTTACCAGCTGCAGACAATATATTTCTAAGGAAAAAGGGCAACTCATATATAAAAAGTTTGTTAGCTCACAAAATGCTTTATGTGTAGGAGATGATACGAACATTTTGATCACTGTCTCCTTACTTTATGCAGGTGTTAATGGCCCTATTCACATCACAATGACAACTACATTAAGGCTAGTTGCTATCTCTGTATCTGCTACTTTCTTGATTGCTAAAGCTGAATTCAGAGTGTTCTGCACTCTAACTGCTACAGAATTATGTTTACCAGGAGCCAAAGGCACCATATTCCTGTTGTCGCCATATTCATCTAAAACAGCAGGAAGGTTGCGATACTTGAATTTTATGTGTCGCTACTTGTGATAACCCAGGATTCCTTGTGCTGCAGCACCCACATAACATGACAAATTATGTAACAAAGAGTAAATCCTCTGGTCATTTACCTTCTTTCAACATTGAAGTTCTTCTGGATTAGACCTCGGAGACCAACAGGGTTAGTTAGATAAAGAGCTGAATATTGAATTTTTAGTCCTCTACATACATAAAACTTTAGTTTCTTTGTCGACGGGCATGTTTAATGCTTACCTAACTTGCTAATGAATGATTCTGTGGGTAGATGCATATCTTCAGACGTAAGTGCATGTGTTGTAGACAATGATATCTTGTCTTCTCTCATGATAACTAAATCTACCTGATATTAAGTATGAGTAGTGACACGTTCTGGACAAGGGGAAGCTATATGGTGACTTCCACATTGTCCCTTTTTTATCCTTTCTTTTAGTTGACCTTTATCTTCATTGCTACCTAAAGTTCTATAAAATTTTGAACCAACTTCAAAGACTTTTGAGCTACTTTCTCAGTAGTTAAGCTTTTCCATTTTACCCTGTGACTTTGTATGTGGGGATTTCAGAATCAGTTAAGGGAAAAAATTTAGACGAAAGGTATAAGATTAGTAAGCAAATGCTTGTGCTGTTCGGAGCATGATAAATAAAGTATTGATCGCCTCTTTATCAAGAGCGAGCTTGCTATGGAGGTTTGGAACCATTTTGATTGTCTTTTCAATAAAAGATCCTTCCAAATGGATTCCATTCAGTCCCGGCAGTTTAACAGATCTCGCAGGAAATCCCAAGATGGCTAGGTCACGTCTATGCTTGCTATTTTTCAGTTTGGGAACTCTGGAGGGAAGGCAATAGCAGTAAATTAGGAAGCCCAATATCTCAACCGGCTGCTATTATTCAAAAAATTACAGACTGTCTTGAGAACACATTTCTTACTTCTGACTTGCTTATAGAAAAAAACATTTCTTTACTTCTGTTTTTGATTGACACTGGTAAGAATATTAAAAAAACATTTCTTACTTCTCACTTATCACAACTGATGATCTTCAGTAAGCTTCCAGAGGATCGTCAGAAGAAGCTGTTTAAGCATGCAAATACCATCATGATCGTGGTGTGTGTATTCTCACTCTATTCTTAGTACCTTCTTGACTCATCTTTCATAGCTAAAAGATGTGTTAGCATTTAGCAACAAAGTGAATTTCATGCAGGTAGGAGGTCTGTTGGCTGCCCTAGTGCTCATATATTCTGAGTCTATTATTCATATATATGCACCAGGGTAAGACGGTCTAAATCCGATTTATTTATTTGCTATATAACTCGCAAAATAATAGGATTTAATGACCTGGTTTCCTAAACTGTATTTTTGCAATTTTGCTTCATTGATATTTTGAGATCTTAAATGGAATTTTTGTCTCAAAATAGTGTGAAACAACTCACGATGAAGGATGAACTGCCTCTCACAGGCTTTTGATTTCTACTTAGTCTTGACCTCTCTAGTCTCGTTTTCTATATTCAAAGATCTCTAGTGCCTTCTTCCAACATTTGATTCTTAATTTCCCTGCTCATGCCAAGTTGCAGGATCTTTATTTTGCCTTTGCTTCTCACTGAAGGTTGTTCCGCCAGTATTTTTTAAATTAACCTAGACCAGAAAATTCTTTTACTGACATTATTAGAATTTATATGCTTGTGATTTTCTCTTGCTGATTGCACTTCATTGATTCATTTTCAGTCTATGGACCTCAGCTGAAGGCCAGACAACAAGCCGAATAGCTATCCAACAGGTAATGAGTTTATTATTACGCAAAATTCAGCTTGAGTTTCGTCCTACCATTACTTATCTGGCCATGATTGTTTAGTCAATTATTTGTCTATTATCGCAGTTTTCTGTGACCTAAAATTAAATAAGTCCCTTTTGTATGCGTACTTCCTTTACTTTGTATCAACATGCCGATTGGAGCTTGTATTACTATTAGTCTTTGTTTCTGCAGTGGGTACTTTCTCCTTTCAGATTGGAGATCTTTACTATCTTAACTAAATTTCACATATTTTTCAGTTGAAATTAATGACTCCTTGCATAGTTTTAGCTGGCCCTGTTGGGCTTGGATTTGGTTATATGAGGTAAGATAATATTTAATGTTTTTCTATTTGCTTTTCCTCTTATTAGTTGTTCTTTGAGCACCTAAGAAAATATTTATATTTTTTTCACTCCAGTGCAAAAGGAGAAAATGTCTTTCCGGCTATTAGCCCCACCTTGTCTAGCTTGCTCCTGATTGCCAGTGTAAACTTCTAACTTGTCGTAGCCCCAGTATTATATCATTGAAATTAGTTCTTCTATATCTCGTAGTAGATTCTTCTAGACTCTGACATATAAATAGTTTTAATTTGTCATAGTGCCTCATTTACTCCTATAGCGGACAGCTGGATGCCTTTTGTTCTGGTAAAGTACTCTCACAGTTACTTACGTGATGTTACGTGAGAATGATTATAATTTAAGTTTTAGATTTTTTTGAATAGGCGGTATTCTTTTATCTTGCGGAGCTTCACTTGGAGTAGTCATTCAATGGATTATACAGGTCGCCATTGCTCACCTCCGACTCTTTGATACCCAGTTTTATTGTTTAGGGTTAAAAGACAACCTTTCCATGTTTTTCATATACTTGACATTTTATGCTTGAGTTTAGGTTCTATTGCTAAGAGGAACATGGCATGAAGTTATTTCAGAATCATGGACTGACGAATTGAAGAGCGGGGATATTTATGGCGTACACCTCATTGACCTTCCGCTTCGTTTTACATTCATTTCAATCAGTTCATTGCATTGATCACCGTTCCTTTTCTTTTTTCTTAGCTTTTCTCGATTCTGGTACCAGCAATATTCAATTCAGGCTTGGCACAAATAGCATCATTTACTGACCTCTGTTTCGCATCTCATTTTGCTGGTGCAGCTGCAGGTCTTTCATGTAAGTGAAAGTGATTTTCTATGGCAATGTCCATGCACAACTTTTTGACCTTTGTAATGAGAAGAAGGCCCAATAATTCCTCCTTGTTGAGGATATATACAACAACAACTATGCCTAAGTCCTAAATAAGTTGGGGTCGGCTATATGAATCCTCATTTTGTCATTAAAACACATATCATATCATCGTCATAATAAATAAAATAAAAATGAAAGAATAATCACTTTCTAATCTGAACTATTGAGACCAAAAACAAAATTGCAAGTTTTTTCTGAGTATGACATGTTTGAACATTGTCAAGTGGTGATGGTATTATGTAATTAACTGTCAAGTAGTATTATTAGCTTCTCTTTTGTCTGAAAGAATAACTTCCAAAATAGTGGAACAACCTTTTGAATCTTTTATCGATCTATGTGGAAGAATATCAGACTTTAGTGAGTGACAGTGAGACAAGTTTTTTAATGTTCCATGCAGGGCACTGGTTTTTCCATCCTTTTTACTGCATTGGAGCACTGTTATACCCTTTCCCTTTTCCCGTTTTCCTGTTGGTTCTTCTTTGTGGATGCCCTAATTCTCATTTCATTATTGATATTGTCAAAATTTCAGATGCTTTTCTTTTGGTCATGGCACCTTTGGGTTTACTCTCAAGCATTGTTATACTGCCTCTTTTGCCCACATTTTCAGGACTGATAAAGGTGCTCATATTTTGACTTTGTGACGATCAGTAACGCTATGTTGTTACTCTTACATTTGTATTTGTCTTCTAACTCCAGATTGTTGTGGCAGACAGAGTCATGGCCAACCCTAATAGAGAAGATAAACAGAGGTGTCCTGCTTTGCATGGTTAGGGTTTTTATCTTAGAAAACATGTTCATCTTGAATGTTAAGGGATGGATCAAATTCATAGTAATTCCTAGTAATGGTGCCACGTGGATCAACCTATCAATCAAGTACTATTCAATTCTAAACTAGTTGGAGTCAACTGTTTGAATTTTCTATATCCATTCCACTCTATTTGGACCATTTCAATAATGTAGTGTAGATATACAAACTAAATAGTTAGATTTTTCACCAACAAGCGAGTTAACAAGTGTACTTGGTTTCTGATTGTCTGACCGTTTTCCTGTTTTGATGCAGGTGGTTCTCTTGCCGATTATTTCTGTCATGAGTAGCTTAGCTGATCCTATCATCCATGTCTTGTTTGAGCGATATGCATTTGATTCTTCGGCAAGTGCTTTAGTTTCTTCTCTTTACCTTTTCTGTAAGTATTGATAACTTGTCAAATTAGGATGTCTGAATTATAATTTTACACTTCCTGAGTATTCTGGATGAGGCTCTTATAAATAAGAGCACATTTGTACTCGTGAGGGCTGAATCTATAGTTTCTTGACATATATATAAATTTATTTTTTGGTATAGATTCTCTTGGGTCACCATTCTTGATTGTCAGAGAATTGGTAGTTGCAGTGTTTTATGCCTTTGGAGATGGGCTGAGGCCTTTCCTGGTTAGTATTGGAGCCATTGCGCTAAATGCTATCTTGGATTGGTTCTTTGTTCACAGATTACACATTGGAGTGCAAGGATTGGTTAGTTACTTTACCTATTTTCTTGCAGTAAATGTAGTAGATAATATTCATGCTTAAACAAAATCTCATAGCTAATTGTACTTATGAAGGCACTTTCAACATCACTCACAGCTGCCTTGTCTCTCATTACTCTGATCCATCTTCTTCGAAGGAAGGTTGGAGGTAAAACGTAGAAGTATGACTGTCAGTCCAGCAAAGCAGTTTATCTTTTTACTCTGTTAAATGTAATTCTGGTTGTACTTTGCAGGGCTTTTCCTCCTTCATGAATTGATAAGTCCTGGTTTGTTTCTATGCTTCTGTTGTGTCATCTCAAGCTTTGTTTCGTCCTTCAGTTATGAAAATATCTCCAAAATTTTCCTCTCCGAGTTTATGACAAGGTTTGCCCTTTTTGCTTGGACCTGTGATATATGCCATGTGTATAATCATAATTTTGGTTATTCGTTCATATTGTAATCCAGGTTATCTAGGATCCAAGAACTCTACTGCATAGTATCAGCTGCTGCTCTTGGAATTATTGGCTTCTTTGCTCCTCTTGTGTTAGTATTATATTTTTCTAGATATAAGTTGGAGCATAATAATAACTTGAAATGAAAAGAAATGTTAATGCACAGTTCCTTAGTATTTGGTCCTAAACTACTTGTTCTATTCATTTAAGATTGAAGAATTCAAACAATTCAAAATTTTGATGCTCGTTGGAACATCATACCATTTAAATTGGCGTAATTTTCTGAGACAACCTCCCAATACGTTACAATTTTACTGATAGTGTCAAACATTTGAAGATTAACATATTCTGGCAATGCTCGTTGCCGTTGCCTGATTTTGCGGCATTAGCTGATGAGTCCACCACAGTTCCTTGTTTGCTTCTTGTCTTGCCTCTGCTGAAAATGGACACATCTACAACTAGAATTAGACGTTTTGTTAGAATTAATTTGTAGACACTCTTGATTCCTGTTGTTATATACTTTTGCATACATTTATCCCAGACTTGCCTGATCAGATGCATTTGGGATGATAATGGGTTGAATCTCAACAAATAAATACATTAAGGCTAGGTTTTCTCATTGTATCTATCTTGTGTAAGATCCAATAAAAGAATAAAGTATCATATTAATTTAGTACTATAATCTTCAAACAATTAAAATAACTACAATTTCACTACAATAATGCCAATACTAATCTTACTTCTCAAAGATGAGATTCAAAGAATAGACTACTCCAAGAATCTTTTCTAAGCGCCTGGTTCTTTGAAACACAACATCGTCCATTCCTCACTTCAGAAAGAAGCAAAATTGAGCAGAACAACACTCTCTTTTGGGAGCACGGGTTGAAATAATGAGTGAGATCTAGCAACAAGTTTAAACCAATCTCCATAATGAACAGGGACTATAGTAAAATCTTAGACCATATTATGGCCAAGCTTAGCGCCGTTTATAAATACAAGCCTTGAGCTCAGGCCAATTAATCTCTTTGTCTACTGAATTCTGTTTTTCCTGTTGAGAGAGAGAGACACAGACAATCAGCACATATTTCCAAGTCACAGAAGAATCATAAAAATTTATGCATCAAATCAAACCTTTTTCTTTAAGTAGAACAGCACAAACATTTTGTTAGAGAAATCCTGCAGAAACATAGACAAGCTTTAGAAGTTGTAGTAGATTTCATCAACTCATAACGAAAAGAATTGGAATAGACCTTTGACTCAATGGTAAACCCAAGCTCACAAATAGCTTTCAAAAAATTGTTTGGGTCTGCTCCTCCTGTAGTTGGATCAAGCCTGCTTTTAACTTCTGCTATCAAAAGCCACCCCCTGGAAACAACCATCCAACTCAGTTCATAAACTAAACTATCTGATGAAGATATGTATCTTACAACTTAAGCAAGTACTGCATGCCAACCTGGGTTTAAGAACTCTGAGTGCTTCCTGAAGAAAGCTTGGATAATCGGTTCCCATCAATGAAAGGCAAAAGATGGCCACATCAACTGACGAGGCCTCTAGAGGGGTCTGCCAAAAGGGCAGTATTAATTTAGAAAAATGTTCCTAATCATTATGTATTCAATATACTAAACTTAAAGGCAATTCAAACAGCAAGAAACTCTATTAGCAAGACTCCAAGCGAAGCCCATACATTTGACATGTCACAAGCAATGACTGAAGGATCATGTGCAACAAGATCCAAAGACCACACTTTGTTCTTCACACTTCTTGCCAGCCGTGCATCTCCTGAAATAGGTTGGACAATCAATGAGTCACACCACTGCAAAAGTGACCAACACATGAAATTTGTTGCTTCCTGATAATTTGAGACCCATACCACAGCCAAAGTCAGCAACAATTAATGAAGGGCTATGATCCTTTAGCCATTTTGTGATTATATTAACAGGTTTTTCTGGCCAATGTAACATTTGCTCCTGATACCCTGCATGATACTGACGAGCTAAGTATGGTTAAGAACACGAAGATACTACAGGGTGAGGGATACTTAACAAGAACTCAAGAAATACTCCAGGATATTTCATAAATTGCAAAGCAACCTGAAGTTGAATCAGACTCAGAAGTTGCAATCCATACAATTCTAGAAGGGGATATTATAAACCAGTCATCACACAGGGGTAGTTGTTGAAGACAGTAAAAATCTTATTAGGAGTGATTAGTCTGTTGATACGAACATGTGGTCAGGGAGAAAAATGAAGTAATTGCTCTTAGAAGCCATCGTTGATAACAAACTTAGTCTTTCAAACAGTTCCTATGAGGGATTACGTACAACTTGGTCTTCTGAACAGCCCCTCTCAAAATATTAACACCTTCGTTTCTATACAACTTTCATAAGTTCATTAAATATGCCAAACTATGATACTTTCTCTAAACTATTACTATCATAATATGTAAGTCAAATTAACATCTAATGTTCAGTCAAATACCAATAATAAAGTCACTGTAAGAGGCTAAGATTCCTTATTGAACAAAGTAATATTGGATAGAGGGGGTGCAATGATCCTTTGTTTTAACTTCTCATCCTCTTTTTGTTCTCACCGATCAAATGCAAAACCCTTACTACTCATCCAAAGCCACCTCCTTCCATTTTTTGATGAAACGTTATATACATTACGGATCTTATCTAACTTAGTGGTAAGGTTAATACGTATGCAATTGGGCCAGCTCTATCAAGTACTTCATAAGGCCCAACGTTTCGAGAACTAAGTTTCCCTTTCTGACCAAATCTCATAATTTTCTTCCCCGGAGAAACCTTTAAAAATACCATATCACTCACTTGATATTCAATTTCAAGTCTCTTAATATCAGCATAGGACAGTTTATCTATCTGAAGACCTTGTTAATTTTTACTTTGTTTTCAGCTTGTTACACAATTTCAGGACCTAAAAGTTTGTTTTTTCCCACTAAATCTCTTGCAATCAAGTTCAGTCTAAAGCAATCTCAAATCTAAGAAACTTGAGTTATCACGTTCAAGTAGAAGTACAAAAAATATTGGAGAACATGATTCTTACCACATTAAAAAGTTCAGGATTTTCCTTGAAATAATTGAGCGCCTCATCTCCACTGGATTTTAAAAAAATAACAAAAAACAAAGCAATTACGACACACAATTCGGAACATATTATTCAGCAAAAAAATTGCAGCAACTTGGGAAGAAGGTAGACGTACGAGCAAGTGTAGAGTTTTTCATTAAGCATACGGAAGTGTCCTCCTGATAATCTCGCCTTCATCTGCGTTAACTCCACAAGTATCAAAATCTATTTGTACAAATACGAACATATATAAGGAGAAATATAATTAGAACCTTATCGAGAAAAGACAAAGGTTTCTTAGTTTTTGAGATCGCCACATTCGAAACCATAGACTGATTCACGCCGGAGACCTTCGAAGGATCGTCTCCGGCCTGAGTAGTAGACTTCTTATGAACCTTTCCTCTCTTCCGTTTACGACTCCGCTTTGCTTCTTTCATCTCCTCTGAAGTTTCTCTCTTCTGCTTCTACTGCTGTTGCTGTTGCTGTTGCTGTTGAGTTTAGGGATAGTTACTAACGGGCTTTAAGTTTATTTTGGGCCGGTGAATCTATGGCCCAACGCATACACAGTATCTCTTTTAAGTATTTTGGGCCGGTGAATCTATGGCCCAACGCCTACACAGTATCTCTTTTAAGTTTATTTTGGGCCGGTGAATATATGGCCCAACGCCTACACAGTATCTCTTTAGAATTTAGTCAATTCATCAGACTAGTTCCATTTTACACCCAAATTTTCCAATATAGCTTGCTTGGTGTTTCTTCATTCGAAAATTCATCCATGATTAATTTTCCATATAAGTTTGTATATAATTTAACTTTACTAATCACCCATGTGAAAAACTTTACAAATTTATATGTATATATTTTTGAACCAAATATAATCCATCTTTTTAGTCCAATTAAATATTTTTTAAAAAAAATCAATTGAGGTTGTATATATAAAAATGAGACTTTTGTCCTGTTTAATTGATTCATAGATCAGAAAACAAGTGTTTTTTGCCTCATTGTTTGAATGTGTCTTACTATAGTTAGGTTGTTAATTCTGTTGATTCGCTCCTGATATTAAATTGAATAATATTGTTCTCATAACAAATAAATTAAAAGAGTAGAACAATAAAACAAGAGATTAATAAAATCTGAAAACCACATTGAGAGAGATCATCAATGAATACATATAAGCCAAAACAAGTACTTAATATTAAAAAGTACAATTATTTATGTGACAAAAAAGGAGAAAAAGTTTTTTTTTGTTAAAATACACAAGCCAATGCCCATTCTCCAAAGGGAGGTTGCATTTGAGTTAACTTGCATTCATTGCAAACCCAGCCATCATTGCAATCACTATCAACATTGCAACTCTTTCCACAAGTTACTATATCTGTGAGAGAAACTAACTTTTTTTTCATCAACATATTTGGTGCCATCTCTTCAAACCCCATCACTGCATATCAAAATTTTACCCAAGAATATCAAATCATTAGTAGTAGAGAAAATGGTCAAATACCCATCCAATCTATATTTGAATTTTTAACTACACACTTATACCCCACGGGGGTCCTATTACCCCCAAAACTATTTTAAAATGGATTAAATACCCCTTAAAACGTGATAACCAGCCATCTGCCTTGTGGTGAGGCACAAACGCTGACACGTGTGTTTCACCAATTAAACTTTTTTTAAAAAGCTTTCTCTCCTTCTTCTTCATCCTTTCTTCATCAATCTTTTTGCAGCCCTAATTTTTTTTTTGTGAAAGCTTGATTTGGAGAAACTATTAGGGGATACATTGTGGGTTTTCTTTTATTTATTTTTATCTTCCTCACAAGATAAATACTTGAATAACATGCTTTAATTTGAACACTTTTGTTTTGATATTCTAATTGATGATTGATTTAATTTGTCAGAGAAAATTCGATGATGATGGCGGCGGCAAGTTAGGGATGAAAATAGTGGAAGCATACTCTTGACTCTTGAAATAAACCCAGGTTAAGTGGAAATAGTGAAAGAGTACCTAGACTCTTGAAATAAACCCAGATCATTTTTTCTCAAATTTGATCCAAAATCTTTTGGGATGATATAAATATATATAAATATATCTACAGTTTATTTGGGTTGATTGATTTTGTAAGAGTATTACATGAGTTTAAAAATTTGTTTGGAATGAACAATAAAGAATTCGGTAAAAATGGTGGTGGCAACACCTGTTTAGAGGTGGTGAATGATGGAGAGATTTGTTTTATATTGCTATGGAGAAGAAAGAAAATAAATAAGAAAAATAACTAATTAAAAATACATATATTTATTGAAAAAATATATTAAAAATAAAGTTTTAGTAATAGTTTATTATGTTCACTCTCTTTGAGAGAGTGAAATACACTCACATTGCCAACTAAGCATTTAGGGAGATAATTATTACAATTATAAACAGTTCAGGTGGGTGATAGGATTCCCGTAAAGTTAAAGTGTGTAGTTAAAAATTCGGATATAGATTAGGGGGGCTTTTGACCATTTTCTCTTAATAGTATAATATAAACTTGAAAAAATATGATCTCTATGCACCCATTTGACTTGACAGAAAGTTTAAGATTTTCTTTTTTTGTTTTGAAATTTGTAATTTAAAACACTCCTGAAATGTGACAATTCTTTCTTAGACAAACTAAAACAGAAAGTGTGTCACATAAATTGAGATAGAAGTAGTACATAATAAATAACACATATATGTTGCTCATTAATATTTGTTGTACTCTTATTTGATTCTCAAAAGAATGCGCTACTTTCAAAAGATTTGACACTTATTAATTGATATTTTTGAAGAATCCAAACATAACATTAGATATGTTTATCTTGTTAAAATTTGAAAGAGATAAAGAGAAAGATTGATATATATATATATATAGCTAGTCACATACCAGAAGTTGCTAGGAGGAGAATGGTGAAAGAGAAGCAAACATATTTTAGCAATTCTTGTCCACTAGCCATACTAACACAACTTTAATTTGGATTACTAGAGAATGGAAGAGGGTATTTATAGTTATTTTAGCAAGACTCATATATTTTAGTACTAATTAATTTGAAGTTTTTGGGACAACTTGTTTCAATTTTTTAACAATTTAGCTCCCTATTATCAGGATTCATGAACATGTCACTGAAATTGATGATCATGCCACTAGTAGGTCATTACATCAGGTCAATATTTAAATAAATAATTATTATTTTTTTAAAAAAATTAATGTCAAGACCTTTTATTTTCTAGTTGGTTAGTTTTTTGGGATCTCACTTGATAAATTTTTTCCACAATATATAAGAACTAAGAAGATATAATATAATTTCATTTCTTGACTTTTACCAACAATTAGAGTGTGATTAGAAGCCATTCTTTTTAACGTATTCCCCATAATTGATAAGTAATCGTGATTACTCTTTTAATTATTCTCATTTCTTGAATTTAGGAGCAATTGACCATGATTATTACAAGTTATTCTTATTTAATTATTTCTCATTCAGAAGGAATCCTGATTCAATTTCTTAATCTCATTTCTCGACTTTGTAGAGCAGTTGACTTGCTAGGTCTTTTTTCTTTAACCAAAAAAATTATGACTTGTTAAGCCTTTTTTCTTTAATCAAAAAAATAATGACTTGTTATTAATCAACTACTGTCTACCGTGTATTCTTTTGGAGGCAAAATTCGATTAAATTTGTACTTATTTTATATTTAAGTAACTGAAAATTAAAAAATACTTACCAGGCTAAATGTAATTTGATTGAACGGTTTATCTCCTGGGACTTATGAGATCACCGGAAATTGTGTTGAAGGTCGTCGGAGTATGTAGAACAACCAATTTTCTCACTCAATTGCATTCTTTAACTATCAGAACTTACGACACTCACTTGGCTGCAAAAATAACCGAGTTATATTTCGAGTTGTTACCTCTTCAAACTGCGCGTAAGCTGTTTGATGAAATTCCTCACCCAAATCTATACACCTGCAATCGCATTCTGCAACGCTTCTGTGGAAAGAACCGATATGAGGAAGTATCATCTCTGTTTACGTCTATGTTTTCATTCGAAAAGGTTGATCATTTTACTCTACTCTTTGCATTAAAGGCGTGTTCTGCATTAAAAGCAACAAATTTTGGCAAAACAATTCATGGGTTGGGGAAGAAATATGGTATGATTCATTCAAACATGTTTCTTGGATCAGGCCTCATTGACATGTACTCGAAATGTGGAAATATGGACGATGCTTTTCGCGCCTTTGAGGAATATTCAAAACCGGATATTGTTTTATGGACTACTCTGGTTACTGGATATGAGAAGAACTTTAAGCCTGATGTAGCACTAGCTGTTTTTACTGGAATGGCGATGGCGCATTGCATTAGTTCAGACCCAATAACTCTTGTTACTGTTGTCTCTGCTTGTACTCAGTTGTTGAATTTGAAAGCTGGAAAAAGTGTTCATGCACACGTGTTTCGAATGGGTTATGAAGGTTCCCTCTCTTTATCAAACGCTCTGCTGAACTTATATGCGAAATCTGGGTCCATGTTTTATGCAGGAAATTGGTTTAGGGTGATGGAGGAGAAAGATGTAATCTCATGGAGTTGTATTATCTCCTGTTGTGCTCATAATGATGCTACTGATAGAGCTATAAGTCTATTTGATGAGATGATTTATAAAGGAATTGAACCCAACTCCGTAAGTGTAATCAGTGCTTTGCAAGCGTGTGAATCTTGTTGTAATTTAGACAAAGGCAGGCAAATACATGAATTAGCTTTTCATAAAAGTCTTGAACTTGATAAATTGGTCTCCACTGCTTTGATTGATATGTACATGAGCTGTTGTTCACCTCAGGAAGCGATTATCGTATTTGACAGGATGCCCAGCAAAGATCCTGTTTCTTGGTTTGCTCTGTTATGTGGTTGTGTTAAAAATGGAATGGCCAACAAGTCTATGCAAATATTTTGTGACATGATGGCCAGCGATATCCAACCTGATGCTACTGTGATGGTTAAAATTCTTGGAGCTTGTTCTGAGTTGGGGGTTCTTCAATTGACTTCTTGTCTTCATAGTTATGTAATTAGAGGTGGGTTCATCAGCAATTCGTTCATCGGAGCTTCAGTTATTGACTGTTACGCAAAATGTGGTAGCTTGGATGAGGCTATCAAGGTTTTTGAGAGATCAACAGATAAAGATGTTGTTATCTGGAGCTCCATGTTTGCAGGCTACGGAATTCATGGGCAAGCTAGGGAATCAATTAAGTTATTTCATCGTATGGTTACAGATTCCACGGTATGTCCTAACAAAGTTACCTTCCTTTCAATATTAGCAGCTTGTAGTCATGCAGGTTTTGTTGAGGAAGGGATTGAATTCTTCAACATAATGTTAAATGAGTACCAACTGATGCCAGAATCAAAGCATTATGCAATCATTGTTGATCTACTTGGACGAATCGGAGAATTGGACAAGGCTATGTGCCTCATTAACCAAATGCAGTCACGGGTTGGAGCACACGTATGGGGGGCCTTGCTTGGTGCTTGCAGGATTCATCAGAATGCAGAGATTGGAGAAGTCGCTGCCAGGAATGTTCTCCAGTTAGATCCAGATCATGCTGGATATTACATCCTGTTATCAAATGTGTATGCTGTTGATGGGAAGTGGGATGATGCAGCTGAACTTAGAGGTTCAATTAAAGAGAGAGAATTGAAAAAGATAACTGGCCAAAGTGTTGTTAGACTTTAGGAATGAGGCTCACGTCGTTTTACACAACGGTGGATATCACAGGGACGTAAGAGCATATCTATGGTCCTAATTCAAACATTCTGCTGCATATAGTTCTGAAGTTTGATACATAAAGACATCTGTGATTTGAACTCAAAACCTCAACTGTTAAGAGGACGAAATCTATGTCAAACATTTCTTAGGTTGCATCGATGAAGTAAAGACACCAAATATATCGCTACTGCTTGATAGCTCTGACTTTTTTCCATGGTGGTCAAAGGGAGCAGGCTGAAAAGACAATTATATCACCCGGTTTCACAAGAAGAAAAAAGCAAAAACTGCCCAAAACACATCACATAAAATCACCGTTGACTCCAAAGCAAGAGAAGTAAAAACTATCATTCTACATGTAGCAATCAGTTGGCACTTCATATTTATCAGCCCCTCTAGTTCTTACTGGGAACGAGCAAAGGAGCTCATCTCCATAGTCGAATTACAAATCGCATTTAATTCTCTCAATATACCAAATATGTATGCATTTTCAGTGTCCGAGATTATCTCGAACATTATTACCTTTCTACAAAACCTAGATACCCGAAAACTCTTGAGCACAAAGTTTGTCCTGAGTTAACATGCTTCACCGTGACTTCTTGTAAAAGCCATAAGCCACAGCGACAACTGCCACTGCTCCAACCACACCTACAGCTGCGAGTATTTCACGCTGCTCCCATTTGCCGAACCAGTTTGAAACTGTTCCCTGCCCTTTCTTGTTCTCTTTCTGCTCAGCACTTGCATCTCTACAACAAGAAACTCCCGCAGCACCTTGGCAACAGCTGAAACTAGTTACACTACTCTCCTGACTTCCATTTTCAAGAGGCTTCTTTTCTTCATTGGTTACTTCAGGAACCTTCTGTTCATCCACTTTATCAGTTACCTTCTCATATTGTCCCATTTGGCCCCTACAGTAGATCAGAGTAGAGTTGTATCACATCTGTGATAACAGCAATTTAAAAAATAAAAGCAACATATCAATTTTCGCAGCAGTGCTGAAGACGTTTCCTCCATCCGTAAAATTTTAGAGGTCAAAGAAGCATATGATGTAGGCCAACCAAACCATCAAATCTAGCAAATAGTGACCCCATTGAGGCAATTAATCCTAATAAAGGGGTATGGCTTCCCCCAAGCAGTCCTCATAGAAACTAATCCAACCATTATGGAGACAGATCCAGATATAGCCTCAATCAAGGACTAGTTGACTGTTTAAACATAATGAATTCTTACTAAGAGACAAATAATTAAGAATTAACAAGTTTCCCTCCTGATCAAATAAAGATGATGAGATGCGGAGAAAGGAATAAACTCCGAGTTTCTGAAATTTAGTGGCCCATTATATGAGATATATAATATAATACTTTCAACATACAACATCCATTTGACCCTTCGGGGTGGCCCAGTGATTTGGGCTTGGGACTTCCATGTTGGAGGTCTCAAGTTTGAAACCCCTTGCCAGCGAAAGCAAGGGGTTTGCCTTTTGGAGAGCTCGTCGCACCGGGCTTGCCTAGTGCGGGTTACCTCTCCTATGTGATTTGCGAGCTATTGCATAGGAGCGGGGTTTTTACCTTGTGCGCACCCAAAGGATAGTGGCTACGGGTTTCCCTTGTCATCAAAAAAAAAAAAACATACAACATCCATTTGATTTTTTATAAGGTAAATAATTTTATTAGTAATGGAAAAATCTCCCCACACAATTTCCAACCGATAACACTCTTAACCCAAGAATATGTTCTTTCTGCAATGGGAGCGGGATCACCTTGCCACTAGACCAAATAGTATGGAAAGAAATCAAACTTTGCCATGCTATGAGATAATCAGATAGCAAAAGTAAAGGAGATTTTTTTAAACAACAGACCAACCAACTCTCTACCTGTCTTAAAATCGATGCTAAGCATAGGCACCCAACACCAACCAAATAACTAGGGACAAACAAACACAGATCCAGATAACAAGGGATCCATCATCTTCTGATACCTCCATTATGCACTCACTGTTAACAAGCATTTCTTCATCCTAATTTTATAAGAGACAACCTTTTGTTACTTAATTAGTAGTAAGAGGAGTAAGTGAGTGATAATAAATTAAATAAGTATAACATTGTTCCCATCCTAAACCTGTAAGGAAAAGAAAGCAACGGTTGCTCCCTCAAAATGAAAGGATAGACAAAAATGGCATAGGAATAAGCACAATTGCAGTTAAAGTGTATGTTGAGCACAATCTCATAGTTGAAGAGTAATATATACATCTACCTAGAATTAAAACCATGGAAAACATCAAGATACTTCCTCATGATTAAGCCGTGCCATGAAGCAAAACAGCACTGAAGCATGCAAAAGAAAAACAAAGGAGAGGACAACCAATACAAACCTCCAAAGTCGTTCAATGACTTTTCCCTCTCCAATATGCTCATCAAGCAAAGCAGGTACATCACTTGGCGTAACATAGCCATACCTGCATTACCACAACATAGAGCACATTTAACATGTATGTAATGGACAGTCTAAGGCAAAGTTTCTTTATTGATCTTTGATATGCTGCTTGGAATGTGTGTTTTTCTTTGCAAAATCATTTTCTAGGTAGGCTTAAATTGTTCAACATCTTCTCACAACGAAAATGTTTTGCACTGAATGGAGAAAATGACCATTCCTTTAATGTATCACAACTCTTACTTTATTGCACTTGCTTCAACCAATATGTAACTAATGGAGTCAATATTTAGCACTCGAAAATATCACCCACCCACATGACCCATCTCCCACCTTCCATCTCCTTTATCAGTATATAATAGTTTGCAAGGTAAGAGATTTTAAAAATAAATTTATCTTCATGAAAATAACATTTTCAATCATGCTACCGTTGTTAGATTACAAATTGATCTATGGTGAGATTCCAGGTCTTCCTTTGAAAAATATGACTTACCAGTGGCCAACAATACCTCCATCCTTTCCTGAGCTGAAGATTATAACATTACCAGCATACTTGTGGCCACCAATATGAGAACAAGCTGCCACACGAACTTTGTCTTTCAAGCCCTTGGACTCAATGAGCTTGCTAAATTCCTCAATTAGAATAGGTCCGCAAACACCACATCTTCGATCACGAAGATTGTGGGCACAGATAAACACATAAGAACCACTCAGCGACTCCTGCAATCCAGAGCTCCAAGGATTGCCATTGACAAGCACATCATCAACAAATGCATCCACATCTGACTCCTTCAAATCCCTTCATCATAAAAACAAGGCTTCAATGCAAACCATGAGACTCAACAGATCCGGACGAATCCGACAATGCATACACGTTTAGATCGACATTTTGAAGCTACCAAAGAGAAAGCATGTAAACTAAAAAGCAACTTCAGTGTGGTATCTACAAACCGTTTTCTTCTAAAATATCAGAAAGCTTGGATCCAGCTAATAGAATCAAGTCAAATTCATGGATCTTATTTGTCATTTTCTTGTTTAAAATTGAGTTATTTTGTCAGCCGTGCCCAATGCATGGAATATCAGCTTTGTGCCGCTCAATGCCAAATTTTATTTTAGAATAAATGAATAAACAAATAAACTACCTGTATTTGATCATTTCAGGAAAAATCAGAATATCACCTTCTGATACTTCCATGTCATCACGTACTTCGCATATTGTCAAAAGAGTCTACAGCAAACAATCACCGGGGAAAAATCAATCAATATCAACCAATCAACTAAACCTCAATATTAAATCAGTTGGATTCACTCCAGAAATAATTACAAAAGCAGAAAATTATTCCAGTGACAACATATTACCTTTAATTCGTTCTAGACATTAGCACATAAAGACGCAGTAATCACAACAATGAAGTTTCTCCTAGCATTTATTGACAAAAACAATCAGTTATAGAAAACCTAACCTTGATTTTGATATCATCTTTGCGAGCTTTAAGAGCAGCAGAGAATGACTTGGGAAGCAGATCGGAGTCAGAAGCTTCAAGGCGAGCAGGCCAAGTCTCGTGAGACTTGTAACAGAGGAACAGATGACGATCATAGGAGGTCGCAGTGCCTGCAAGTTTACTCTGATACATCTCCGAACGCTGAAACCCAAACTTGACATCCTCGTTGGCGTTGCCGGCGTCGGCAGTAGCGTCGGTGGAGAAGTTCTCCGGTGTTCCGGCCATGGCGTTAACTAGGGATCGCGCAGATAAGCGAGTGAAGGGTTTTGGAGAGAAGTGCAAGCAAAATGTGATTGAGGAGGAGAGAGGATTTAAAGGCATGGGAAGCCTAACAAGGCACACCCGCCACTGATTTGGAAGAAATGATATTTTGACCACGACCAATTTTCCAGCAAAATAACAGGAAAAAAAATTAAATACTATATTTACTCCAAATCACCCATCAATTAAATAGTACTGTACTATATGTTTTCAAATATAAATATGAAAATCAATTAAATTTACTTGATGGTATAAAAGAAATACACTATGATCCCAGATAAGTTATTCAATTTATTTTCATCTTTCTTATGTGACATTTGAAGAAAATTAATGGGATTGGTGAAGAACGACTCCATTTCTAAATACAAAGTATGTGAGAATATTGACTTGTCGTTAAGGAATTTCCAAGTTGAAAATTCATCAAAATTGTTTTCACGTTGAAAAATCACTTTTTAGTAATTTGTTTATGAAAATGGTCCAACTGTAAACTTTGGGGGACCAAAGGTGCCAAATTCATTTGCTTTAATAAACTTTCTTTGAGTTATGTTTGACCAAAATCTATGTATACATTTTCTTTAATTAATCCAAAAACCATATAGTCAATCCCAACTTGTTACGCATTTGCAGTTCCATCTAATACTCCCAATCGCCATCAACTTTTTAAATGACTGGATTATGGCACATCAACTTTTGATTCTTCAATTGAAAATTTTAAAACATCACATCCAGCAATACCTAGCTTTATAGCCACATCAAGGCCTTCTTCATTAATATCAACAACATACTTATACAAGGAAAAATGGCCTTCAACATCTAATTCCTATGCATCTTGCATTTCAACAGAGTATGCACTTTACATTAGCATAAAGGAACACAAAAACAGTGTTTTCCTAAACGTTGAGCTCTTCGTATAAGGGCAGTGAGGGCATTGCTGCCAAGGAAAAGAATTCCTCAGAAGAAATCAATCTCAAAATAATTACCTGAAGGCTTCACATCAACTCCGGGGGTCTTTCCTGCTGGCGGTGTACGGGGCATATTATATGTCATGGAGGACGGCTTTGGTACATCTGGAGGACTGGTACATCTTATAAGTGCCCAGTTCACATTCTGAAAGAAAGGATGTTGTTTTATTTCAGTAGCCCCTCGCCTATATGCAAGGCGATGTTGTGGCTCCTTCACAAGTAGGCCTCTTATCAAGTCCCTTGCTGCAAAACTAACACTAGGTGTTTCAGGAAATTTCAAGGGCTGACCGACAACGTTAAACAACGTTGCCCTGTTGCCTGCTCCCTTGAAAGGAGTTTGTCCAAACAAGAGTTCATAGAGAAAGATCCCAAATGTCCACCAATCTACAGCACTGCCGTGTCCTTCACCTTTTATAATTTCTGGAGCTAGGTACTCATGTGTCCCCACAAAAGACATTGATCGAGCACTCGTTGGTTCAGCAAGGAGTTCTGGAAGAGGGCGGTTCACTTGGTTATATGTTTCAGTTTTTTGTTTGGACTTCTTTTCTTTCTTGGTCTTGCTTAGGAAACGTGGTGTAAAACATGAAGGTTGGATACATGCAGGCTGTATGACACAAGATGGCTCAATACAAGCAGGCTGGACACAGTATGATGAGCTCTTGGACTCTAAGCTTGAATTTGAGGATCTAACTAGAGTCGGGCTCACGGCACACCTCAAAGAGAGGTCAAAATCAGAAAGCATTATATGGCCATCTTCTCGAACCAGAACATTCTCTGGTTTAAGGTCTCTGTAAATGATTCCAAGCATATGCAAATACTCTAGAGCAAGAAGGACTTCAGCCACATAAAACCTATACTCCAAAAAAAAAAAAAAATTAACAGTAAAAATCGTAACAAAACTCAATCATAAGTCATAACTACGTAATTCCAACCTATACTATCATTGATTACAGTAGATGTAATGTCTCAAGTCTATCCGAATGAACTTATCTTTGGTTAATAAGAAAAAAACTACTCAGTTATATTCAACTCCATTGGCCTCAGCAAACAAAATTTTAGAACATTACACCAGTCAGTTTCTTTTTTAAGCCAAATGACAGTGAAGAATATGAACATGCAACTGGAAAAACAATATTTGCTACTGGACTGCACACAGCAAGAAAGGTCTGAACTCAATGTTGAGAAAAATTACAAATGACTAGGAAAATAATCAACATGTTCAAGTAAAGAGATATCAAGGCAAACATACAGATATGGATCTAATAAACAACAAGACAAAAAAAAGTCAACAGCTATAAGCACAGTGCAGTGTATCTCACTCATCATGGTTTGAACGCAAGGCCTATAAAGGTGAGACAATTAGCAGAAGACATATATGCACAGGATCTTCCTTACATTATAAATTAAAGCCATTCCCACTTCAACAGACCTTTAAGACACTTAAAGCATAACGATGATGGTAACAGATTGGTTTATACAGGAAGCAATATGAAAAGTTCTTTAATCATTAAGATTGCAGCAATAGTTGGATATCTTGAACACAAAGCAAAGAGGTGAATAAGATATGCGGACAAACACTAACCTGGCAGCATGCTCCGGGAAAAATTTTCCTGGCTGCTTTTGCCTAAGTGCATGCAAATCTCCACCAGGGCAGAATTCCATCACCAAGCAGGAAAATTTGTCTGTTTCAAAGTGTGAATACAGTGTTGGTAGAAAGGGATGATCCAGAGACTGCAGTATCTCTCTTTCCGTTTGAGCTCTCACAAGTTTCTTGCGACTTTCTAGAGCTGCCTTGTCCATCACTTTCATGGCAAAGAAACATCTTGTGCCAATCAACTCTGCTAGAAAAACACTTCCTATATCACCACATCCCAATCTCTTCAACAGTCTAAAGTGGTTAAAACCCAATGTTCCCTCACGGGCTCTAATAACTTGAATTGCATCCCACCTTGTATCATTTGCCTTATGCGGTTTATATACTGTTGTGCTATTGAAACTACTAGAGCTGCTTTCATCACTAACATCACTACCTGTGCTGCCTCTGTAGAAGCTTGTTTTTCTGCTCTCAACAAGATCACAAGAGTTACTAACATCACCACTTTCACCAGACTTGTCCACAGTGCTGCTAGCACATTCACTGACTTCTGTGTTGGAAAAACTTTGTTTGGCTTCTGTGTACTGTGTAGCAGAATAAAAACTGTTTTGAGGACTAGGACAATAGGTGATTCCTGACTCAGATGGCAATCCTTTGGCAGCAGCAGCATTCAAATCATCGTTTGAAGTACTATTCTTCGAAACATAGTGTAAATCCTTGATAGATGATTCAGTTTCCAAAGCCAAAACCTGCTCTCCTGAACAACCTTCTGCTAATTGATTTACAGTATCTTCATTTGCTTCAAAATGCTTTGAACCAGTCACTGATCCGGTTTGAGTATGAGCTGTGTTGGAACCAAGGTCCATTGCTATTGGATATGAGATAGATGACTCTTTGTTTTCGGATTGTTTCATCAAAGGAGGATGACTTATCTTGGAGGCCAAAGATGTATTGCACTCGACCGCAGCGAATGAATTGTGAACATTTGGCAAGGAACTGATTCCATCAACAAGAGACTCCATTGTATTCTTTGGTGTAAACACTGCCATTACACAATTAAAAGTGAAGAAAAATTAGCTACTTAACAGTTTGATCATGAATACTTTTTTACTTTTTTCCGGAGTTGAATTCTGGAAACATAAAATTCTGAAAAAATCCGGAATTCAACTTCATCCAGGAATTTGAAAAATACCAAAAAAGTTATTCACTCCAAATTAGTCACAAAATTCAAAAACAAGTCCAACTTGTATTCACGGTCATATATAACTCCAATTTCCATTTTGAAAACAAAACTAAGTACTTTTTTCAAATTTCACAATTTTCAACTAAAGTTTGAATAATTTTTTACATGAATTGATTCCATCATCTCATAATGCAGCATTGATTACAAAACTTTACATAGAATAACAGTAAAGTCACAGAACTAATCAGAATAAAATGATCATACAATTCCTCCAAAGGATCAACAGAAAGTTGTATATCCACAAATAAATCAAAAAAAAAAGTGAACAGAGAGAGTAATAGGTTGTTGAAATCACCTGATAATCAAATGGAGAAAAACGAATGATGTGCCATGATTATTGAGACCCTTTCCGCTTATAAAGGGAAACAGCTTTGCACCTTTTTTCTTTCTGGGTCCTCTCCCCTTTTCAGATCCGATCGTAACAATAAAAAGAGTCTAATAGATGTGAGTGACTGAGTAATCTAATTATTTCGAATAAAGGATAGAGAAACAGAGTAAATGAATCAATCAAACAAAACTCACAACAAACAAAGCAAAAAGGCAAATGAAAAGCTTAGTGAAGAAATTGATACATCAGATTTCTCTCTCTCTCTCTTTCTATATTTTACTCTGTTTTCTCCTTCATCTTCACCTTTTCGTAAACGCTTATATTGTAATCCTATACGATGCTTCTTTTCTTCGGTAAACTACCAAAACAAAAAACAAATATTTTTCCGTTTCAAATTATTTGTCTTATTTACTATATACATCGTAAAAGGGATCTTAATTTTTTTTACTAATAATTACTTACTTTTAATCATTGACTATTATTACTTATAGTATTAATATTTTTATGCAATTTTTTAAATAGATAGAAAAAATAGAAGATTTCATTCCAATTTGACAATTCACTCTAAATACAAGTTAATTTGACACTTATAATCAGATCAAGCCAAATAAATTGAAAGTTTAATATAATTCTTGGGAGAAAATGATAAAAATGATCTTTTATCTTTTGTAGTATATTTAAATAGTCCCTTAAATACTATCTAAGTAATTTTAATTCTTTAAATTTATCGAAAATAATTTATTTTTTTATAGATATTTATTAACCGTAACTGTGAGAATAGAAAATGTATAATTTGAAAGTACATTTTTTTACAATTTATATTATTTTGATCTATTTCAAAAGCAACAAACTTTTTGAAGTGCAATGTATAATATTTTATAAAATGGTAAATTATTTAAATTGAATAAGTAAAAAATATTTTTTAATTACTGCTGAATTCTTTTTACTCAGAGTGACGGGTAGTTACTGCAGATATTTTGAGTGTGACAGAACCTCTGAATTACATGCAAGTGAAAAGGCATGTTTTCATTAAATAGGTTGAGATTTTAAAAATTCAAAATTCTAATTTGAAATATACAATAAATTCCAGGTACATTACCCAATTGAAAGCATAGGTGTCAATGGAAAAATAGAATCACTTCAATTATTGTTTTTCAATCAATCAATAATATGATAAGATAAGATGAATAAAGAGACTTGAAAATATACACACATGTACAAAAAAACTGTCCCAAGAATAGTTGTTTATCACATTTTTGCATATTGCTCCTAGTTTTGACATTATATGACATATTTGTTAGAAACTAAATTTGAGTAAAAGCTATTTTAAAAATGAAATAATACACGATCTTAACGTTTAATACTATAATAATACTTATATGTCATTTAATTTTAAAACAAAAATAAAAAGGTAAGAAAATTCCGGTGAGCAAAGCGACTGTTTCTTCACATTGAATCATCCACATTTATTTGTCAATTATTATATTAAAAATATTTATTTATTTTAACTGTTCAGTTTAAAAAATAATTTATTATTTTATGGAGTACCTATTTTACTTTTATTGTTAAGTATCTTAATTTCATTTTTCAACATTAAAGAATGTGTCAAGTCAAACATGAATGGAAGATGTAACATTAGGAATTAGGGATTGTTTTGTAAGCGAAATAAGGTGGAAAGATATCGGGATAAATTTATATCGTTACCTAACCATAATATTTAAAATAAATTTATATAGATCTCAATGGAATAAATTGGTCCAAAAATAATTTAATTGACGTATCAAATCATCTCTTAGTAATGACGTGTTTGACTTGTGTGGCTTGAAGGTCAAAGCAATTCAAAGGAAGCTATTTGGTTGTGCATATTTCCAAGCGACGAATAACGTGGGTAAACAAGCTACTAAGTAACATTTATTGGCTTTGTTATATACTTTTCAACTTTTAATAATCCATAATCATCACTTCTTCCCCTTATTTGAACTATATTCGAAGGAGATTCTTTTAGATTATGATTTAATTTCTACAATTGATATGATTGGAATTAAGGTCCAAATTGTTTTTAAAAAAACTGTGATAATCTTATGACGCATATTGCTTTTACATTTACTAACTTTAAATTTGTGTAATTAAGCTTTCATAATTGCAATTTATTCTTATATCAATCACTTAAAGTGTAAAGTTTCAATTTTGAAAAGAAAATATAGTTTTTACCTTCCTCCTAAATGCCAATCATATATTTTCAAGATTGGGTAAATTCCAATTTTATTAGAATGATATTTTTTTATTGGGTTGACTTTTAACTATTAATGAGACTTTTCCCTTTATGCTTTATTTCTCTTTAGAAAAATTGCACATTCTTGCCTTGTCATATCAGCATAAACATAACTATATGCTACTAAAACATGTATCTTCAACTAACAAATGAAAATTTTAATTCATCGTGTGTAACACATCCAACACAACTATGAATTTACGAGTTAAATATAAATATAGATGAAAAAACACACACATATGTATATACTTATTCAATTCAAAATTCATATTAATTTTAAGTTCCTCATGAACAAATTAAATAAATAAAAAATTTAATTATTCTTCTCCTGATTGGTGAATCGGGAAATGTGTAAGTTGTTAATGGAAAAGTAAAAATTTGACATATAGTAATAGTAATAGTACTAGTACTAGTTATGAATGGTAGATTAGATTACAAAATTGCACTAAATTTAGTAAAGTAATAGTAGTATTAATGTACTATAAATAATTATATGGGATGATAAGAGGCATCAAAGTTGAACCGGGACAGGGAAAGGGGTATTACATGTGCACGCACGTGAACCGGAACCGTCGCATGTGGACCGCCTGTCGTGTTCTTTTAATTATTATATTCTTTTATTATTATTATTATTACTCCATTAATGTATACGCCAAAAGTACTTAATGCATAAAATAACAACACAACAAAATATTGTACAGTTAAATTGCTCTGTTTTAGAAATTAAATTTTTATAACAGCATAGGTCAATGGCAATGCATCCTTCACTTGGGAATAATAATCACTGAAAACAAGAAAAAAAATTCATTTCACGCCTATCTATAGAAACCAATTTCTCTACTTCTGAGTTAGATGAGAGCTAAGATATGTGTATAATCTATCTTTACTAAATCTCATTGAATATATTATTATTATTAGTAAAAAGTGTTACCCTTAAATCAATGTCACAAATTTCAACTCCAATGAACAAGAACTTTTCGATAGATAATTTTCTTAATTAGTGAATTAGTCTGATCAATGTAGGGAGGATAAACAACATACCTCCCATCATTCCCTCATGAGCTTTATTTTGGACAAGTTGTATATGCAACTATATATTTGTGGCTGAAAATTCAAAAGGAGCCTATATTGTATGGAGAAGAAAAGAGTCTGCTTCATACATAGTGTAAATACTAATAATTTGCTTGAATAAATGTTGTAATGACACGTGGCAGAAAAAGATAGTGAGACAGTACTTGCTATCTTGGGGACCTTTTGTCTGCAATCAACTATACATGCTTTATGCTTTTACCCAATCATCATTGTCATTGTAATGAGAGTCTGTATTCCCCCATATCATTCACCACCATAAGCTCTTCTTCAATGTAGGAAACTTTCCATTACCATCAACAAAATAAATATAGTACCAATTCCCTTCTTTTTATAAAAAAAATTCCCCTCTATGGTAACATTCTCCTTTGTTTTTATGTACTTGGAAACAGTAGTGTTTAAGCCAGTTCGACTATTTCACTGAATACATGATACCACTAAGATCGAAAGAAATCTTACGTTCTTTCTGTCTGTTGAGATATGATGTATCATTGAGACATACTGCAAGCAAAAATATATCAAACGAGCTCATTTGACACAGGCAATTGAATGAAGTTGTATTTCATAATGTATACATAAAGATGAAGGGAAAAAGAGTAATCTACATCATAGTCAAGATTGTTCTAGCAAATTTTCCAAGTACAAATTTAAGATATATCTTCCAGTAGACAACACATCAAGCCTCTTCTCACTAGGCTCGTATTTCCCTTTACGAAGCTGATAACGATGAGTTACAGCTGAAATGGTGTAAGCTCGGCCTTCAATGGTTACACTTTCTCCACACTGCAAGTTCTGTCATTGAAATTAACTTTCTATTAGACCAGACACCATAAAACACTATACCCCAATTGCGAAAGGCATTGTTGGACGTCTGTCAATTCAAAAATCTTATGTAGGCCCTATGCATGTAGCCAGTTTCAATGAATTAGTGAAGCATTATTGGAAACATGACAGAAAGGTCACATGTCTTTTGTATGGCATGAATGTTGGATATATGAAAAGCATCTGCTGCAGTGTGTGTGGCTAGCTTAGTTTCACATCAAGCTAAGATGTGAGTATTACATTGGAACACGAAAACCACAAGCTTTATGAGTAGTTCTAACTCTTAATGAAACTGCCAATAAAGTGTGTAAACACCATGAATAATATAATCGTGGTTGCATGAACAGGTAAATCACTTCTTATTGACTGTATTTTCTGACAGATGACCTATGTTTCTACATTCATCTTTCTGGGTAAACCAAAAAGGTAGAGAATAACAAATAAAAAAGGTTCACAAGTAAGCAGGATCATAAACTTTAAATGCACAAAGAGTTTGATGACATTACATTCAGCCAGTTGAAAATTCAGAGCTACTAACCACTTTTAGGTTTTACGGTGAACCATTGAACCTTGTGATATATTTACAATTTTATCGGATATCCCCAAAGGGATAAACCAAGTGATTTATTTCTTCTGTTCTCTGCAAGAACAGAATAAGTACAGCCGATTCGAGGATGAATATAATAGAGGTTTGTATTATTTTATAAGGTAAATAATTTTATCAACAGTAGGGAACACCTCTATTTTTTTATAATAGAGGTTTGTTCATCTTCAAAAAGGAACCTCAGAGCTCAAAATTTGCTTCTAGAGAAACGAAATAGGAAGATCATCCCTCTTAATGTCATATACCTTCGTCTTGCACACCACACACATGACCTAGCCTTTGATGGTACTTCTTCCTGTTTGTGCTTAATGCAGGATACATGGTTCCCTCCCCCCCACCCCCCAAACCCGGGGCATTCAACCTTCCAAAATTGGAGCTTCACCGAGGAACAATATCATATTGCTTCCTTCCCTAGTTCTCCCATAGGATTTGTTCAGTCATGGGGATAATTATGATGCCATCATTACCATTTTGAAACTTGATTCAGGGAAAAAGTTAAGGAGAATAATTGTTCTGACACACCTATCATATACAGCTTCCTATGACTGGCTCTGAATGAAGGACCAGCTAAAGGGGCCCAAAAGAAACCAGTAGATGAATAAAAGACAGATCAATAATAGAATTAAAGAAGCTTCAGCCTTCACATCCTAAACAGAAAATATCATCGGCTAGTAACACGTTAAGGCTTGAATAAAAGTACAAATGCTTAGGCAAGTGTGCTAATGCAGACACAACGACCCTAGCACTGGAAGTCAAGCATATCAGGCATCTACCTTTCAATTCTACGATCTAGAGCTAAAGCAAAAACTTGCTAACTGTGGGCCCTTGAATAAAGTAGCAGCCCAACTTTACCTTTTCAACAACAAACGAGTCGGGTTAATTTCACCTACCATCACTAACCTACTCTTCATAACACTCAAGTCACAAAACTATTTTTGTTAAGGTAAAGTCACTAAACTAACTATTTGTAACACTAAAGTCACAAAACTACCTTTTTTTTGTTTTGTTATTTTATAACCGGGGTATTTGGATCAACTTTAGCTTGACTACTTCCACGAGGTACCTGCTGTTTCCACCAGCACAAGCACAGGTATTGGGTAACTCCATCCACTAGCTTCACCAAGTGTTTTTTACCTCCATTGGGAATTGAACCCGAGACCTCATGGTTAAGTAAACTTTACTGTAACAAATCGTTAGCTTAGTGACTTTACTCAAGTAGAAATGCTAACTTAAACCTAAGTCAGCAATTCTTTACATATCCTGTCAATGATGTTTCACCACAAATTTTACACTTCCCTATCAGTGGTAAGCTCCACTCCTCTGCTTAAGTGGCTGCACTAGTCCACAACTACAATATACTGCTTTCTCTATTTTCTACCTCTGTTGTGTTGTGTTGTGTTCTGTGCTTTTTCTCAAATTGCAATCCTTGCAAAAGGAAATTATGAATTACAAGGAAGGAAGGAAGCTTTCACCTGACTGTGATAGCCCTCTCGATACCTTATCGGAGCTGTGTAACTAGTGGCTGGTTTCCCGTCATGTCAGCCTTTTCCCAGTGCGCGGAGCCCCAACGAGGAAGGTGTTAGTGCTTTATCATTGGGTCAATAATGCTAATCCCTCTTTTTGTGCTACTCCTAGGGCGGGAAGACCATATATCTTCTATAGTAATTTTAATCTATCCCTTTATTCCCTACTTCTCGAAAAGTCAAACATTTTTTTCTTTGAACATGATTTTCGAAAATAAAGACTAAACATCATCTTATTCTTAAAAATTGTATTGAAGTGTTGGTATCTGCGGTTTTTATATACATTTTATTCTGGAAAATTGCAAAAATCATGTTGAAAATGAGACCAAAACTTGGTCAACTTGACGACTGTGAACTGAATCAGGTCAAATTTTAGGTGAAGGGAATCGTAAAAGATTGGCAACACAACTGTGATCTGAATCAGGTCAAGTTTTAGGCAAAGGAAATCGTAAATGGTTGGCATGAATACCATAACCTAGTTGAGTGCTTTGCGAACATGATCTCAGAAATTCATGCAAAGGCATAATGCTCAGGTTATCCACAACCAACACAAAGAATACTCAAAAGAGATTTATACATAAGTCTAGTGTCGCCAAGTTGCAGGAGTCACAGACTTCGACCAAGTTATACTCACCCCTTCATCAATAAATAACAAAGAACTGCAGCTTTGGACACATTTAGTCATTTATACAGGTCTAACATATGTGAAGGTATCTAATTCTAACAGATCTCACATAAAACCATTTGCCATCAATAGACCAGTGTCTATATTCAAGTAGGTATGGAATGTGAGACACTATCACAGGAAGCCAACTAGTGCGCCTTCAAACATCTGCCCTTTTTCTTATGTCATGCATGGAAATTCACCCATTACTCAGCATCCAGCAAGAAGACAGATTTTCACTTGAAAATTTTCCCTCTTAGTTTTGGTTCTTTGTAAGCAAAACTACAAGCACTGTTAGTACCAAGAGTGTTATAAGCTTAGTGGTCCATAGAGATGATGTCTTTAAGCTATAATACCAAAGAGTTCCCAAACTACTATCCTTAATTCTAGTGTAGATCATATGCTATGACTTATGAGGCACAACTACAGTCTAGATCAAACCAGCCAAATCCTGCGGGGACATTCGCACAAAATTTGCTCTAACCACAGTACAGGTATTTGCAAGGAAATCAACCCAAATATAGCGTAACGAACATAGAGGATTCATATAGTTGACACTTCTCTTAGCTAATGTATCCGCAGGTACATAAAGCTGACACTAACTAATTTGGAGTTGAGGATGTTAACACCCATATAAACGTATAAGGAAACATGAACTAATCCCAAAACGTGACCAAAAGAATGCCATTAAAAAAATTTAAGACATTCAACAAAAGCCAATCAACCAAGTATGTTAACTCCATAAAGAAATGAAATTGGAACCAGCATATTGAGCACAAATACATAAAACCCCAAATGAATTACTTGTTGGAAATCGCCGGTTGGGTTTGTTTATCCAACCAAGAAATTACTCTCCACATTTCTAATTCAATCAAATGACAAGAATTTCAAAGTAAAGAAAGCTCTTTTATAATCTTCCCAGTAAAAGTAAGATGACATTTGACCTTATAACTACAACACCAACAACATATTCGATGTAATCCCACAAGTGGGGGTCAAGGGAGGGTAGTGTGTAGGCAGACCTTACCCCTACCTTGGAAGGTAGAGGGGCTGTTTTCGATAGACCCTCAGACATTTGACCCTATAACACCAATCAATCAATTAACTGAGCATTCGAGCCTATAAGCATTACATCAAACACAAAAAGCAAAAATTGGTTTGAGAAAATGATGCTTACAGAGGGGAGGCAACGTATGCCAAGGTTCTTGGGAGGAGGTGAAATTTCAATGACTTTATAGGGTTGGGGATTTTGACTCTTATCTTTCTCCTTCTTTCTGCAGTAAACTTGGTGCCTCTGTGACTGCAATTTTACTAATATTATCAAAAACCCACACGCTTAACAACAACAAAAAGAGGAGGGAGATTACAGAGTTTGATTCATACCTTTAAGAATGAGTTAGTGTTAGAAACCATAGCCATTTTGCTTAATTCCTTATCAATTTCTGCTCCCGCCTGCTTCTTGTCGAAAGCCCTGATCGAAAATCAAGATTTTTATTTGGGTATGTCCAGTTTCTTGCTTAATTTTTTCCCTTCATTCACCAGCCAAAACAATGAAAAGGATTTTAAAAAAAATAAAAATTACAGAGGGTGGTTAGATGAAGTGTGTTGTATGAGGGTGGTGTGATCAGTTAAAAAATCACAGATTCTCTATATGTCCATGTGTGACGTATTAGGAATGATAAGATTAGAAAATTAAGAAAGAGATAATTAAAGTGTGTGGAGAGTAGTATAAGAGGTGCGAGAGGTTGGCAGTGATAACTTTGAAATAAGGTAGATCAAAGAAAAATTGGGGGACAACGTATTAAACCGAACATGACATATATTCAACTCATCAAGGATAGGATTTTACATAAGAAAGTATGGAGGTTGAGGATTAGATTAGACAATTAGCGGATAGTTAAGTATTTTCTTTCCTTTTAGTGATAGAGCATAGTTCTAGTCGGAAGCATCTATTTAATTGTGCTTTCACTTTTCAATGTTTTTATCATAATTTTTACTCTTGCACTTCTTTCAAACTAAATAAGTACTATATTTTCGAGTTGAGAATTTATCAAAAATAACCTCTTTTATGTCATAAGGATAAAGATAAGATCTACATATATTTAACCTCCCAAAATTTCTACTTGTGAAGTAATACTAAATTTGTTATTGTTATTGTTGTTGAATGTTGATTATCTTTTTGAAGGTTAAAATGGAAATAAATTTCCTAAAGTCCATAGTAATTATGATTTATGAACTTAGTACTATTGGTTGGTTATAAACTATATAAATGGCTAAGAATTAGTAGTGGTTTCAACTTTTGATAAGGTTAAAAAAAAGGTCCACAAGAATCTGTGAATTTGATTTTGTTTTGACATTAAATTCCAACAACGGTTGGGTTCGCTCCAATCGTGTGGCTACGGGTTTACTCCTTTTTTGTTTTTATCTTTTGATGACACGTCTACTGTTCTCCATTTGTTATTAAAAATATCGCAATTGAAAGGCCCATCTACATTATGGGTATGTTCAGCACGAACGAAAAATATGAAATGTTACTTATTTTCAATTGTCACTCGACAGTATAGACGATGAAAATTCAGAAATGTTTTCCTTCATATAGAACGCACCCTAAATGTTTTATCATACGCTTCTCAAATAAGTACATATAAATGATAAGAAACACACTAGAAGATCAGAAGATAAAATCATCATTTGCTCGTTTTGACAGTCACTAGAATCCATCAAAGCAAAATTTACTCGTTTAGTCCAACTAATTTGCCCAAATGAATAAAAAGAAAAAAGAGATACAGACCTCTAGCACATAAGAATTGAAGATCAGTTTGACAATGTTGCTTGAGGATTGCAGATAGCTGAAGATGGATGAATCATGTTCCTTGATAAACCAATCGATATCAAAGACAACAGTATATTAACTGAACTAATATTTTACCAATTAAAATTCGACAAGAGAAAAAAAAAACAAGATTTAGCTCTCAACAAGTGCTTGATTGAGTATACATCTCTGGTCATAAGCTTAAAATCACCAAGCCAGAGACAATTCAGCTTTGCACCTTAAACATTTCACTTTCTATCTCCCATAAGGGTGGTATCTGCCTGAACCAGCACCAGCACCAGCACCACCATAGCTTCCTCTACTACTTCCATACATTGAACCTCCGGCACTATCTCCTCCATACCCACTGCCAAGACCAGCAGCACCATATCCACTGCCATATCCACCGCCACCAGCAGCATATCCTCCATAACCTTCACCTGCTCCTCCATATCCACCACCAACATCGTAGCCTCTACCAAAGGCTCCACTGCCATAACGGCTAGAATACCCAAAAGAAGCCTCCTCCCTGAAGCCTCCTCCGTAGGCACCACCGCCACCATATGCTCCATATCCACCCATTCCTGCACCACTATATCCACCAAATGCACTGGATCTGCCACCATAGGGGCCACCAGACCTATAAGGACCAGCACCAGCACCAATACCATAACCAGAGTCTCCATATCCACCATAAGCATCTGATAATCCACCACCAAATGCAGCTCTTGGATTCCCTTGACGCCTGAATGGGGCTGGTTGTGGCGCATTAGGTCTCTTGGGCTCAGCCTTCTTGATTTCCACCTATTTGCCAAGTAGAAAACTGTTTAGGTTAACCAAGCTTCAAAAAGCTATTGAAAATAACATGATCATGCAACAGATGAATGTTCAACTACTATAAGCAGAATCATTTCAATTATTAATTATTTCCAAACCATAGTAACTTGAGCATCATCACTAAGAAAATAAGCTTGTATGGATACACAAGAACAATTCTCAACTTCTTGAGCCTCAATACAGTTAAGACAACTTAAGCATCTCAACTCAATGATGAGTTTGACAAAAGATGCAAAAGTACCAAGTCACAATGAACATAGAAACATTGCTACCCAAATGCATATCATTGATATTTCATTGGGTTTTGCAGTCAGTTTCATTAATTCTTTTCAAGAAAATCGAGAAAGAACATAAACTCAATCCTTTTCAAATTAAGGGCATTTGTCAGAAGGCCTAGAACATAAAGAAAAAAACATACAAAGCACATATACTTAAGAGTGCAACATTGCCATCAAAATCATGTTTGAAGAAGGCAGAAAAGCTTGATAACTTTACAAGATTAATGAAACAATCTAGAAAAAGTATCACCGCCTTAATTAGAACACACTATGGCTATACTAACCTGGGTTCCAGAAAAATCAAGCTTGTTTCCATTAGCCAAGATATCCTCAACAGATTTTTCTGTGTCAAAAGTGATGAATCCAAAGCCACGAGAACGACTAGTAGAATGGTCACGCATGATCTGGTGCTCCTTCACCTCTCCAAACTTTAAAAAGAAGTCTCTGAACTCATCTGAAATATAAATGCAACTTAATACCTCAGAGACTTGTTTCAAAAGAATCCAACGAGTTAAGGGAAGGTGATCAGTTTCTAGCTACAGAAATATAACCTTCACTAATTGTTGTTGGGATGCCGCCCACAAAAATCTTCTTCGTCTTGAAATCTTTTGAGCTGGAACCTCCTCCTCTAGGTATAGTTCGCTTGATTTCCACCTGACACAATCAAAAAATCAGCATGAGGTCCCAAATGTTCCATCCACAGTAAAATAAAAGGAAAATGAAATCACAAACTGCTATAAGAATGAAATAAAATAGAAGCCCAATGTAATCTTACTTGCTTTCCATTTATAACATGGTCGTCCTCAATGACTTTATCTACCACGGAGGGGTCAGCATAAGTCACAAAACCAAACCCACGTGGCTGTCCTGTCCGCCTTTCCTTCATAATCACGGAATCAATAATTTCACCATATTTACCAAAGTGCTTGACAAATTGAGCTGCAGATATACAATGCAACATTAGGGGCAGGAAAGAACAATTTGGCAGAAGATCAAAGCAGAGGATGATATTAGACAAACCTGAAGTTGTCTCTCTAGCCAAGCCCCCAATAAAAATCTTTCTGCATGGCCACCAAATCCATTGATTAATACAATACCATGAGCAACTTGATTAATAGGATAACATTCTATGAAAACTGTGAGGCATGCCCAACCAACAACTAAGTAACTTCAATGAGAAGAAGTTCACATCGGAAGAAATTGAAAAGGGCACAGAAGAAAGTCATCAAATTAAAAAATTTATCCTATACAAATCAGAATAAAAGAAAACATGAAAATATGTATTCCCAACTCTCTCTGACGGTAAATAACAGTGTTGTCAAAATGGAACGCATAGACAAGCAACAACAACCAGACCTCACTTGGAGATTTCATTGGGTATGTTGTAGATGAGCAACAACCATAAAGTGGGGTATGAGGAGCGTGGAGTGTGGAGTGTACAGTGTACACAGACCTTACCCCTACCTCAGAAGTGGAGAGATTGTTTTAGATACACCATCGGCTCAAGAAAACAGTCCAAAGCCATTCAGAAAAAGAAATGATGGAAGTGCGGGAAACAACAGACACTAACAAAAACAACAACAGATGGTAAAATAACAGTATTATAACAAAACAATATCAAAGTCAAAGTACAAGATTCAACAAATAGTAACAAAAATCGGAAGGGCAAAAAACTACAAGATATAATACTACTACTAATGGACGAACAGCAAGACAATGCACTTGCACATACTAATCTTCTACCCTAATCCGTGCCCTCCACAAACTCCTCTCCAAGAAGGAAAGCAAAAATGTAAGAAATATAAATGTAACACAATTAAAAGTTATGGGGACTAAGAAATTGAAAAATAACTAAAATCAAGTCCAAACAACATTTTAAACTCTGATTCATACACAATGATGAAATTTCAAATCTAAATTTATATTCCTAATCATCAACAGAGTTATTCGCCTTGTTTAATTGAGAACTAATACATCAATTTACTAACTATATTTATGGTTTTCCTCCCGCCCTCTTCAGTAAGGAGCTTATAACCTAGCTTCGGGTCTTAACCGTCTCGACATTAACAACACTTGTAAGTTAATACCTATTAGACGCAAGTCCTAACAACAATGCTAAAAGAACAAAAAACAAACAGCATGGTTCTTCAATAAAAGAAAAACGATACAGCGTAAAAGGGAAAGAAAGGACAAAACAGTAAAAAAAATAATACCCAGGACTAGCACCATCTCCGGTAAGAGGTTGAGAAGCGCCGGTGTCGTTTTGATGGTCGGGAGTAGTTCTTAGGTCATCATTAGTTTCTTCTTCCTCCAGCTTGATTTTAACACCATTTGCAGTCCCATTTTGTTCCTCCATTGACAAGAAGACGTTTGTCGGTGCTTTTCAAGAAAGTTTTCAACGAATCGGAACTGGAACTCTGAGGTTCACCGTGAAAATATGCGGTCTGATCTAGTACAGGACGTTGTCGGCGCTTTTATATACCAAAACCCTAGATAGTTTGATAAGGGAACGTTCGATTTAGAGTATGTTTGGATCAACTTTAAAATGTCAAATCTATTTTTAAGTTAGTTTTTAACTTCTGAACTATTTGACAAATATAAAAATAAATTAAGAAATATTTGATAAAGTTAAAAATAATTTGAAAATAACTTAAATTAAATTTAAGAGAAAAGACATAAAGTGATACCTAAAATTGTCTCGAATTTTAAAAAAGATACATTAATTTTGCGAGCGTCCTATTACCCCATGGTAGGATTGGCAGGGGGACCGGGTCGGCCCGCGACCGGTCCGAGAACCGGCTCGCCGGACCCGGTCCCGCCAGAATCTCGCGGGATGGGGCTTTAGGGATTAGGGGACCGGTATCGGTCCGGTTCACCCGTTGGTCCCGGTCGACCCGGCCCGGATGAACCGGCCGGTTCGCGGGATCCCCTAACAATTTTTTTTTTATTTTTTTTTATTTTTAAATTCTATCCGTTGGGCAACGGCTAGTGGGCCCCCCAACAGATTTTTTGACAGTTTTTTTCCCCTATCAACACCCCCTACCACCCTTACTTTTAATAATTTACTTTAAACCCTCAAGTTATTATAAATACACTTTAACCCACTTTTAATATTATAAATACCCCTCTATCCCTTATTATTTCTTACAA
>NW_006238930.1:3286483-3294899 GCF_000226075.1 Solanum tuberosum | reverse complement strand
CCCATCCCGTCCCCCCAAAACCCGTCCCATCCCGTATATATAGTGGGACGGGATGAGACTTATTTTTGTCCCCCCAATCCCGGTCCCGGCAAAATCCCCCCAGCCCCGTCCCCCTTCGTCCCGTCCCCCAGTCCCCATCCCCGTCCCCTTGCCAGCCTTACCCCATGGAAATATTTCAAAGTAATAAATAAATATTTTTGATCCATTTTCATAATTACTGTGTTCTCACATTTGATAGGTGCGTGGATGAGTTAAAATACACCCCCAAATCCCTGTAAATATGTCGCGTGGCATCAACAATTTGAAATTTATTCTTTATTAAAAGACTCACTTCTCATCTTTTTCGTAACCTCCATTGATAGATGTTGAAGAGTTTTCCATCTACAATTGAGAAAAAAAAATCATCCTCAATGAAATTTTCATATAGCTTTACTAGCTTCAATTTCCTCTCTTTTATTTTATTTTATTAAAAGTTATGATATCAACTAAGTTGTAATTCCTAAAAGTGCAATTGCAAATAAACTTCAAAACTAAATCAGTGAAGAAACATTCAAACTTAAATCAATCCTAAACTAACACTACATACACATAAATAATAAATATCACAAGGAGAAAATAACAACAAATTACTATAAAGATGATTTTTCAAAAAATCACCACTACATAAAAAGAACATTTATTTAAACCAAAATTTGCATTCAAATTAAGTAGCAATTAACATGTGATCCTTCACTTCTTCGTTTTGACTCCATAATTCAAAAAATTATCACCACAAAATAAATTTATTGTGACTATTGAAATGCTTAGGGTTTTGATCACTAAAGAGAGAGAGAGTAGAGTGAAAATCTGAAAGGAATTTAGGGCTAAACGGAGCGGATCATGGTTAAAATGTGAACGAGTCAAGATTTTGTCCAATTTTTATTAAATGGGTCAGAAAAATATATTATTTGGGGTGAGACGCACGCTTAGGCATTGAAAATGAAGATTGTGTAAAAAATGTGTATTTATTGTGATTTTGAAATGTTTTACGGGATAATAGAACACTCGCAAAATTAAGATGTTTTTTTGAAAATTCGGGACAACTTCTGGAGTTACTTTATGTATTTTCTCTAAATTTAAAACTAAAAGTAGGTCTTTCCTACTTTTTATTTTTTTGACTTAAAAGTTATTTAAGTTTATATTTTTATTTATGACTTGAAAGCTATTTTTTTTAAGTTAATCCAAACAGACTTTTAATCAACGATTTAATAATCACTAAATAGTAAGCTTCATTTATATACCTAATTTTTTGTCAGAAAATCTCTCTATTACTCCTAACATTTTGTTTGGATGGTTATATTTTTAATTTAAATACAATGTTTGTTTTAAAAGCTATTTTTATTATATTATATAAATTTATCATCAAGTAACGACGATAGTGTCATTTTGTGTGAAGAACTGATTTGGTGTGATTACATTATTATCTTAATGTTTTCTTCTCATTTCATCTTAATTTATGATTTAACAATTCAATTTTATGCACCACCCTATCTTTGCCTAGTAATTTTACTCCATACCCTACTTTTCTTATGGGTTTATTATTTAAATTATTAATGACGATGTGTGACAATATGTAACGATGGAGAACGATACAATCATTCTAAAATGATATATTCATTAAAATAATACAATACAACACAACATAATATGATACATTATGAAATAATACGTAACAACCATCCAAATAGAGTGAGTAGCCGAAAAAACAGAAAAGAAAAAAAAATTACAAAGTGAAAATAATATTTGAAAATTGAACTTATGTTTATTCATGAAATAAAACTGTGTTGTTTAAAAATTTTGTGAAATGATTTTGGAGTGAAAATAGTTTTTTGTTATTTTTTAAAATTATTGAACATTCTTGAAAATAAGTAAAAAAATTATTAGAATTTTATGGCCAAATATTATTTCCGAAGTTAAAAAATTCTTCCAGGTCAAATGCACCCTGAAAACTGCACTCTGAAAATTAAGAAAAAACAAATACTTAGGGGTCATTTGATTTGAGGATGCATTGGATGAATTATAATAGTTGAATTATATTGTTGAGATTAGGGATCTTTAGTGGGTAGATTGAACAATAAATATAAAATGAATTGAGTTAATAAATAAATGGGTCATCTATTCATGTAAAAGTTATTTGAACTTAAATTAAATGATTTGAATTGACCATAATAACTTGTTATGTGTAATTCTTATTAAGTTTAAAATTATTTATTTGTTGGGTTTCTTACGTAAATGCATCCTTGGTCAAAATTATTTTCAATTAAAATGATTGGATAAACATGTAATATATTGATATTGAAATCTTTTTATCAATTCTGATAAGTTCAAATCACTTTTAAGGAAGGAGATTTTTTTTTTTTTGACATGGAACTTCGTGAATCAAAACCTCGATATTGGAGCGTGGATATTAAATATAGGAGCTCAACAAGGTGTGCATCGATCAGTTCGATTTTTGATTTTCTAAATAAGCTAAACCAATAAGATATACTTTATCGGTTTTTGGTCATTAACGATTCGATTTTCGGTTAACACAATAAAAAAATGCTCCTAATATAAGTATGATTTCTCACTTCTCTAACAATTTGGCACGATACAGTAAGACAAACAAATAAGTTGTAAATGGTGAAACAAGAAATATAATGAGAAATTGCATGTTAATGGGTTATCAATTTATTAACAACTCAAGACTAAAAATCGATACCAAACCGATAACCCAATATTTTTTTTTATAAAACCATTAAAATCCCATTAACATAACAATGACCCCATAACATTTTTTTCGGTTCGATTTTTGCACATTACATCAGTAGACAAAGAATTGAGATGGATCCAACTCAAAAACCGTATAAAGATGAATCTTAAATTTAACTTAATCTTAAAAATTATTTTGAATTATTCAAGTCCATATAAAGAGATTAATTTCTTATTCTGTGTGATTGGAGTTGGAACATATTCCGTTTCTAAGAGGGATTTTAGGCCTTACCGGCCTGTATTTCATTAGTATGCGGACTGAAATAAACCATAAATGTAATCAAGGTAGTTTATGGTTGTATACCATTTGAAGTTCCATGTGTTAAACTAGCAGCTGGTGTAAATTAATAATTTTTATGCAGGGGCGGAATCACCTTGTACTAAGGGGGTTTCAACAGAAAATTATATTATTTATATATGATTAAAATAATTTTTTATGTATATATATTAGATGTTGAACCCCCTTCGATCACTTCGTGTGTTTTTATAGATTTTGAACCCTTTTATTGAAAATTTTGACTTCGTCACTATTTTTATGTGCATGATTAGCATATATAATACGTACATTTTCACTCATTATATGGTTATAATGATATGAACCAGTGTCAAATAAACCAGGCAAATTCAAAGTTTAAATTTAATGGGTCTAATGTTATATTATTTTTTTTAAAAACAATTGAGTTTAATTTTAATATTTATAATACTTTTTTGATATTTTCACACATTATCTTTTTGGTATTATAAGAATCGACGAAGTTATTATTATTATTATTATTATTGACTATCTTTACTTTTTTACTATTAGTATTTTTTTTTCCAATATTTTTATCATAGCTTATTTACTTCTTTTTTTAAAAAAAATAAACCTATTTTGAAAATCAATTTTCTTAAGTTGAGTATTTACCGAAAGTAACCTCCTAACATACAAAAGTAGGAATAACATTTTTATATTATTCATCATTCTTGAATTTCACTCGTAAAACTGTACTGATACGTTGTTATATTGGGGAGGTAGGACCAAGTTCTAGAATTTCTTTCCCCTTCAAGTCTATAATGAACTTTTCTCCAGTAACTTTTGGAATCTTGTACTTATAATCATGTATTATATTATAATATATCAGATATGATATTAACATTTTTCATAGAGTTGATGGGTTGAAATCAGATGAGGTACCACAACCAAATTGGATGACTAAATTATTATTATTATTAAGCTTAGGTGAGTGCGTTGTCTCAGGTCAATCGAACAACAATATTGTTGATGCTTGTGCAGAAAAATGATGTAACAATAATATAAGTTAGAATCTATTAGCACAATTTTTCACTTTAGTAAGCTCGTGTTTGTCTTATTTGTCAAGTTATTAATCTCAACTTTTATGATCAGATAATTGTAAAGTTTAGATGATTTGTAAGTATAATTATTATTTTATTTTTTAAAAAGATAATAAATAGACGATAGATATATAGTTCTGAAATTAATCAAATTGATTTGTTAAAATAAACAAGACGATGTATATATATATATTTATTTTATAAGCACAAAGCTTAAGTCTCACTACTCTATTCTCCTTCTTTTTTAGTTGAAAAGAATATTATGTTTTTATATTAAAAACCAATTTAACTTTTTTTTTAAAAAAATTATTTTATTTTATTTTAAATCATTTTTTAGATCTATAATGCGACATAAATTAAGGACGAAAGAGATGCAAAAAAACGAAGGGTCAAGAAACGATCCAAGGTACCAATGTCAATTTCTATGTCATTGCTTAGCACATTAAATATGTCAATTTCTATATTTGTTCGTGTGCATTTAACTCCTCCCATCCATCTTTAGTAGTGGACTATAAATTAAAAGCATAATATATAAAAATATCTTTTAATTTCAGTTTTGATTAACATAATTTTATATGTGAATAAATAAATATTAAAATTTGTATAAAACTGAATAAATAGACACACACGTCCAATGTAGCATAATATATCACGTATGATGTGAATTGACATGTAGGATGTGTGTGTGGTATGTCTACTTATATTCAAGTTTATATAAGTTTAAATATCTATTTGTGCACACCCAAACTTAGAGGTCATATAGATGTCAATCAAGACCAAGTTATATGATATGTTAATGTGTTATGCCAAAGATATATGTTAATTTTAATCTTAACTTTGAACCACTAAGGGGTCGTTTGGTACAAGCATTGATAATGTAGGGATTAGTAACGCAAAGATTAGTAGTGCAAACATTATTTTTTGTCAAGTGGTTGGTTCATTGCTTTCCACTTGATCTTGTGTTTAATTTAAAACTCTACCAAAAAAATTTTCCTATTATACCCTTGTGTTATTATGAGATTGTTTATTTCATGTAATTGGGTCAAGATAGATAACCGTCGAACAATATTTTTTTATTTTGTAGGATTATCTATTCCATTTAACTAGTTAAGTTATATATATATATTAGTTTTAAGGTGTGATGTACCACTAAGGAGATCCTTGATGACACGGTGTATTTCTAATTTTTGTTGGTCAAATATATCTTAAACTTAACATAGATTTAAGACTACTTAAATTGTTCAATACCTAAAGCTTATAAAAAAAAACAAATAACTCAAGTGGTTAATCGATAAACTACCTTGAATAAAAAAAATTAAAAAAAATATTAGTGAAATCATTAAATTACACTAAATGGATTTGGAGATTTAAAAATAACATTTTTAACCAATTCAATAAAAATAAAAAGGAAATTAAATTACAAAAAAAACTTAGGAAAATGAATAAGGGGATAGTTTGGATTAGTTATCCCTTCATTTTCTAGGGATAAGATAAGACCACATATGGTGGATAAACAATCTATGGATTAAATTAAATAAAGTAACCAAATAAACTAAATTTTAATCCATGTACTATTTCATTTAATACCACCTACCAAACGGATCCTAATATGTTTTATCCCGCTAAAAGTGAGTGACAGGCGGCATAAGAAACTGAGAATCTGGGCATTGCTTCACTGTAATAACAAAGGCATTGTGCCGTGTGTTCCACTTCAGCTAACTGCTAAGTCCATAAAACAAAAAAGGAAAATTGAAACATAGAGAAGAAAAAAATGAAAGCAAATACGAGTGGTAGGTGAATAACGACACCTATAATACAACTCTCTCTCTCTCTAAAATTTGTTTTGTGATGAATATGGATTCGATTCTCTGTGATGAACTTCTTCAAGAAATATTCCGCCGCCTTCCTCCGCCGTCCGCCGCCGCTGTTTCATTAGTCTGTAAGCGGTGGCTTCATCTTCTTCGCTCTTCAACTACTTCTCTTTCTGTCTGTTTAATTGAACCCCCTTTTATCCCTCTTTTCTCCTCTTTTCTCAGTTTTCATCCTTTTTTGTCTACTGTTTCTGTTACCATTACACCTACAGTAGATTCGTCCGATCAATTGCTTAATTCCGTTGCTTCTTCTTGCCCTAATCTCCGCCATCTCCGATTCTTGAATGGTCCTGTTTCTACTTTATCTCTGTTTTCTCTTTCTGTTTCTTGCCCTAATCTTGTTTCTCTTGCTGTAACTCTTTTTAGACCCCTTTCTTTTCTCTGGGTACCCCCTTTTGGGTGTCTTAAAGAACTCTCAATTTACCCAGCTGGAAATTCAGGGGAATTTGATTATGGTGACTTTTATGGTTCTTGTGAGTTGAATTTGGAGAGTCTTTTGTTGACTGGAATTAAATCAGGGGATAAGGGGGTTGGTTTTTTATGGAGGAATTGCAAAAAGGTGACAACTTTGAAGCTGATAAGCTGTGAAGAGGTTGGTGATCAAGGTTCTTTTTTAGGATTTCTTCAGTGTTTAGAGGGTCTTCAAGAATTGGAATTGAGAACTTGTAGGACAATTGCTGATGGGGTTTTGTTGAAATTGGCTGAGAATTGTGACATGTTGAACTCTTTGTTGGTCTATGATGGTGGTAGTAAAGAGGGGTTGTTTCATTTCTTGACCCAAAGCAAATGTGGTAATTTGCAGAATCTTGATTTAAGGTTGCCTCTTGATCTTGACAACAATCATTTGACAGCTGCTGCTGAAAATTTAGGGAGTTTGAGGAGTTTGAGGTTACAAAGTTGTTGTCTTGTTACTGGTGAGGGGCTAAAGATTCTTGGAAATGCTATGGCTGATGGGCTTGAAGAATTGGCTTTGATAAATTGTGATGTAGTGGAAAGAGAATCAGGTTTGTTGACTACATTAGGACAAGATTTGAAAAGATTAAGGAAATTAGACTTGTCTTTTAATGACATGTTACTTGATAAAGAACTGATATCAATGCTAGTATCTTGCAACAGTCTGAATGAATTGAAGGTAAGGGGTTGCAAAAAGTTGACAAATTTATCTATGGTTTCATTGACTAAGTGTTGCAAGAAATTACAAAGTGTTGATGTAATGTATTGTTGTGGGATTGAGGCACATGGTGTTGAGTTATTTGTGTTGAATTCACCAAAGTTGAGACTGTTACAGGTTGAGGAAAATAAGGTTTCTGATGTGGCTAGGACATGGGCATCAAATAAATTCATTGAAGTTGTTCCTTGAAAATTGATTTAGCTGATGATAAGGTGTTTATTGTTCATAACAAATGCTGAAAAGGTAACATTTGATGCTTGTTATTTTGCTGCCATTGTACAGAACATCACAACTAAGATGCTTGTTATTTTGCTGTTTATGGACTCACAAGTATTAAGATGCTTAACTTCAGCTAAGATGGAGTAATAGTGCAGTTGAATTTAAGTACGTAGTTTGCAATTTACTTTGTTCTCACTTGTGTGTTCCATTAAGTATCAAAGGGAGATGCAATTATTTATCACAAACATCTCTTATATTAATGTAATCCTAATTAAATTTCTGGAAATAAAAATTCGAATAACTTGATTCGTAGTTGTATACATATGATACTTGAACTAACTTAAATTTTGAAGTTACTAGCCTGTGAGGAGAGCATTGTCCAAGGGGAAAATTTTCAAAACAACAATATTTTAGCTTTTAATGGTACCTCTTTAGCAATAGTTTCACTATTTATTTAAAATGTCAATATTTTAATTTGTTAAGGATTGAGTTATGTATTTATATTATTTTGATTAATTTGAAAGAATACAAATAATTAATAACTGAATAGAGAAAATCACGGTCAAAAAATTTCAAAAAAGGTAAAAATATTTTAAAATTTAACATCAGTTACGTTTTTGAAAGAGCATATGTTGCCATTTTTCTTTCTAGCGTTTTTTTCTTTGTTCTTAAGAACTTCAATTTTTTTTTGAAAACAGTAGTTTGTATTTAATATCTTATATGAGTGGAAGTGTTGGAAAATTTCTATTGCCCTCTGTTTTGGATATTTAAATGTTTGAACTTCTTTGAATATTTGTTCATCCGAAATATATTCGAATACCTAATGATATGTATAACTAATTTAAAATACAAAAAATGTTGGTATTGATTTATGATGAATACAACTCTTCAGCATTCTAGTTCAAGTACAAAAATAAAGGCAGTTGTGTAGTATATACCAAAATATAAATCACAAATTAGTTGTAGATCGAAATAATATTGAAAAATACAGTTGCGATGAATACATAATACATAGAATAAGTTGTATTCAAAA
>NW_006238930.1:3285886-3286097 GCF_000226075.1 Solanum tuberosum | reverse complement strand
TACAAATGATGAGTAAAAGAAAAACAATTGACAAACAAAAATTAATATGAATACAATTGTGGTATGAATACAATTTTGTAACCTTGTTATTGGACTTTGTCTTTCTTCTTCTTCTTCTTCATCTGCTATGTTCTTTTTTCCGATTTTTTTCCATCAAAACCGAATCTGAATCCGTATTCACTTGTGCATTAGTAACCCTATAAGCAAAATT
>NW_006238930.1:3285177-3285797 GCF_000226075.1 Solanum tuberosum | reverse complement strand
TTCTTTTTTCTTTTAGAAATTCGATTTCTCTTAAATTATAAGTTTAATCGATTTTTCGAAAACTTATTCATTTTTTCTTTTATTTATATTTTAAGTAGAACAATTATATATATACATATATTTTCGTTCCCCTCTCCCCAGATCTCGCTCTCTCACTTGCCTCTCTCGCTTTATACAAAAAAAACACAAATTGTATAAAATGTGTTTGTATTTGTATAAAGCGAGAGAAAATTATATATATACATACATTTTCGTTCCCCTCTCTTCCCTCTCCCAGATCTCGCTCTCTCACTTGCCTCTCTCGCTTTATCAAAAAAACACAAATTGTATAAAATGTTGTTTGTATTTGTATAAAGCGAGAGAAAATTATATATATACATATATTTTCGTTCCCCTCTCTTCCCTCTCCCAGATCTCGCTCTCTCACTCGCCTCTCTGACTTTGTACAATTGATCTTTTTGTATATGTATACCAAAGTAGATTATACAATTGCTTTCTTTTGTATATGTACAGCGAAATATACATATTTATGTTTGCTACGGAGCGCAATTATGCAAACTTTGCTATAACATACAATTATAAATTTTGTGTTTGTTATATGTGAAAGTTGCTCTTACTAC
>NW_006238930.1:3268440-3284832 GCF_000226075.1 Solanum tuberosum | reverse complement strand
CAATCGAGAAATCTGCTTGAATTAATAAATAGATTTCATTTAACAATAAAGAAGATTTCTTGATGAACAACAATTTAGCACCTTGAAGAAAGATAAACTTGAAACGTGAAAGGTGGGGAAGAAAGGTGAAAAGTGGGGAAGAAACGTGAATGGAGTTGAAACAAGGTTAATGTGCATTGGTTTAATTTTTTTTTCTTTAAATGGGTATTGATATATAATTTGGTCCAATATAGGACTCTTTCCATAAATAAAATTAATTTTAATTACTAAAATCTGAATACATATTATTTTATAAAAATATTGTCATTCTGCCATTTTAAATAAATATTTTAAAATATTGTTATTTTGACTAATTATGTTAGGTATTATGACTTAATTGCTAATTTTCCCTCATAGGGGCAAAACACTCTTTCACGTTCAAGGTCAACTGAAACATGGGCCGAAAGCCCAATGGATTCACCTAAGCTCAAAAGGGACTTCCACAGTTCCACTTATCATATCTCGGAGACAATGAAATAAACATTTGCAGGTTGAAGCATTATATTATTGTTAGCAGAATTTGTTTGTTGTCTCCAGTTGATTGATATGATACGGTTGTGATTAGTTGGCCCTCCTTCAAATATTATATTACAGGGCTAATACGTACCAAATTAACATGTTAACAACACATTTATACTAGTATATTACATGGCTAATACGTACCAAATTAACATCTTAACAACAACACATTTGACATATAAAAATAAAAATATCGAAAATTAAATGCATATGATTTTTCACTTTTACTTTTTCCTATTATACCTTTTCAACACTAATTACTTATTCCCAAATTATTACTTGTGTTTTGAATATGAAATAATGAATCCAAAGCGTCATCGGTGGCGCCACATACGAACTTCCGCGTAACCATTTAATTATACTGAAATAGAATTCCAAAACCTTAAACGAAATTAATTAGAATGTTATATTCGTCGACATTTTTGGGACGGAACGGAAGGGTCCATTAGCAACATTATGGCTGGCAGCGAACGTTCAGAACAGGCTGAAGAAATACTATCATTATTATTCTTCCACTAAAATTGGTTCGTTTTCTTTTTAAGTTATACGGAAATTAATACATGCATATGTAATAGTAGATTTGACACTCTTATTATAGTTGTTTTCTTAAGTGTTTGATCGATAATACTAATGCTTATTGTTTGAAATTTATGTCTAGAGCTCATCATAGACATAACTTTTCCTGTTTTAATACCTTTTTCTGTTTCATTTTCATTAGTAATAACACATTTTGATTGATCAGGTTTATCTTTTGCTTTATATTTGCAGGAATTCTAGATTTATTGCAACAACATTTTGATTTTTACAGGGTATAAGGAAGAGTTTGTCAAAATCGGGTGAAGTTTCTGAATTAGGTGCCATGCCTATGGAGACGAAGTAAGGATCTAATTGAGTCATGTAGATGTAGATTGTTTTCCGATTATTTCCAAGTTTTGAATGTATGTCTTTTTTTCCGTTCAAATGCTAGCTGCTGCTCAATGTCAAACTTCTTCCCCTAAGAATCAGACAGCACAAAATCGAGGGACTGACGTTCGTGATGACATTCCTCAAGATATTCCAGAAATTGATCGAAATCATGTTCCCTTATGGCCAGACCACGGTAATGATATATGTGATGGAACCAGATAAAAATCTGGAGGAAGACAAGGAGCCTAGTTGTGGAAGAGATGGAAGAAGCCTCTCGAGGACACACTCTTTCACCTCAACAATCAGAAGAGAGGTTCATGAATTCACTAATCCTTTCGGTGGGTGCAAGTCTCTCATTCAAATTATATATATATATCTCATAGTATATTCTAATAATAACTCCCCGTTTTCATGAATATTCAGGGCATCGGTTGTATTGTCGAATGCGTATGTTAAATCATTACCATCTGATTTAATAATACATTAGTCTTTTTGACAATATTATATCATGTTCAACACTACAGTTATATTGGAAGGTCAGGTAAAGATGCCAGCAGTGATTTTTGAAGAGAACGATCTTGGTCATACGGAAAGGTAACAGTGAATTGCAACGCCTGGAAAAGAAGGATCATGTCTCTTTGGTCTCACGGAAACAAAACAAGAGACATAGAAAAGGTGCATGGTATGTTATTTGAGCCTTGACTAACTGGTGGGTGTATCTAACAAAACTTTTCTTTTTGTGTAATACAATCAAACCTCTCTATAATTAACAGCAATATCGTTTGTTCTTGTATGTTTTGACTACTAATAGCAAAATGTTGTTATAGAGATCGAACACATACATAATGTAACATATCGGTTCCACAAAAAACATGTTTATTAATTATTATAGTGAAATGTCACTATTTATAGAGAAGCTTGACACCACTTACTCAGCTGTTGTAAATTCGTGATGATCTCAGAAACATCTACAAGGAAGGATCATGCTTTGGTAACCGCTTCCCTCCACCTAGGAATGATCAAAATCGAAAAACTACGTGGTAATCAAGACCTTGCACACACCGATTTGTTGTCTGAAATCTCCTATCCACCAAGGTCCATGACTTCCCCAAGCAGAAGAGATGATTTCACACCTACGGGAAGTGGGGTGCTCCCCACACCTGACCAAGCAACATCTATTGGACATGTTAGTTCTGACCCCGTCAACATGGTACGAAGAGGGATTAGGTTTCGAGAATACTGTTCTGTCTGATATTCCTGAGTTTGATAATTTTGCTGGGGTATGTTTATCTAGAGTAATCTCATTAGCTCTAGAGTTTCATTATTTACTTATTGTTGAAGACAACTTTTGATGTGACTGAACGCTTATGAAGACTTTATTAAATTATTAAGCCAAAAATGACATTTAAACTTACTTTACCTGTTTTTCATCTGATGCAGGATCTGAGTTTTCTTGATCAAGATGACGACACTCCTATTGGTGAGCTAAGAATCTCTATTCCGATAGCTGATACCAAAATGAAGGTATCAAGAGAGTGAAATGCAGATGATACCAATTGATACCAAAATGAAGGTATCAAGAGAGTGAAATGCAGATAAGAAGAAGAAAGAAGAAGAATTAAGAGAAGGATGAAGAACAGGGGAGAAATTGAGAGAGAATGAGAGGGGAAATGAAAACTATATTGAGCTATCACATTCCAATTATGCCTTACAAGTACTATCCACTCCTATTAATACTACTTAATCAGAATTAAAGGAAAATACAAAGAAAAATACAATGACTACTAGAAATGAACATAGGAACTGATTCTAACTACTTTTCCCGCCAAAATAGTAGTCATGCTAATGGTGTGTGACCTTCCAGCTCAGCACTGACGTGGTATCTGCCATGTGACTGAAGTATTACGTGGCTGTTGCACCCAAATTGGTATCAATACCCCCCTGTGAAACAGCACCCTTGTCCACAAGGGTGATAGAAGGAAACCAAATCTGTAATGTAGAAGCCAATTCCCAAGTAGCATAAGATTGATCAAGGCCAGACCACTGAATAAGCCACTGAGCAACCGCCTTATTACCACGCTTCACCATTCGGCGCTCCAAGATATATTCAGGCTCAGGGCAATGAGGACTAGATAAGTCAATGATGGGAGGGTGTACTATAGTACTGGGAAGTTCATGACAGAATTTAAGTTGAGAAATATGAAAAGTAGGATGGATTTGCACTTCAGGAGGGAGGAGGAGTTTGTATGCCACAACACCTATCTTCTCCACAATGGGATATGGGCCAAAAAACCGAGTAGTGAGCTTGTGATATGGAAAAATAGACAAGGAAGATTGTCTATAAGGTTGAAGTTTAACATAAACCCAATCACCAACCTGGAAATGCCTATCAGACCTATGAGTGTTGGCCTGTGCACACATCCGTTGTTGGGCTCGATGTAAATGAAACTTAGCCAACTCTAGTTTAAACTGTCTGTTGAGCATAAAATCCTCAACAGCAGCAGAATCAGAGTCACCAGGCAAGTATGGAAGATGTAAGGGAGGAGGATAGCCATATAGCAATTCAAAAGGAGAAGAGTGAATAGCAGAATGTGGGTTGGAGTTGTACCACCACTCAGCTAAGGCGAGATAAGAAACCCAATCAGCAGGAGCATCAGTACAAAACATCTGAGATAGGTTTCAAGACACCTATTCAGAACCTCAGTTTGGCCATCAGTCTGAGGATGATAAGCTGTAGAAGTCTACAAGGACCACCCCTGAGCATTTAAAATGCTTTCCAAAAGTTGCTAATGAATATAGGATCCCTATCACTGGTTATAGTTGCAGGGAAACCATGCAACTTGAAAATGTTATCCAAGAATATAGGAACAAGAGATTGCGCACTATAGGGATGTGATAAGGCAATGAAATGACCAGTTTTGGTTAATCTATCAACGATTACCCAAATAACAGTTTTGCCGTTAGATCTAGGAAGTCCTTCAATAAAGTCCATACATATATTCGTCCATGGCAAAGCATGTATAGGCAAGGGTTGGAGTAGACCAGGATAAGCTGATGTATCATACTTGTTCCTCTGGCACACAGCACACTTGTGTACAAAATTAGCTATATCTGATCGAATACCCTTCCAATAGAAATAGGCCATGACCTTCCTAGTAGTGGCATCAATGCCTGAATACCCACCAGCAGGAGTAGAGTGCCATAGTGATAAGATTTTGGTTCTAAGGGAAGCATCATCACCAACAACTAATTTCCCTTTTCGTCTCAGCTGTGCATTAAGCCAAGTGAAATGCTTACGAGGTTGCACCTGCAAGGATTGAATAGGACTTGTAATGCAGGATCCGTAGTCCAACTAGCTTTGATCTCATCCCATAAATCAGCTTGGACTGAAGACATCATCATGGACATAAGTTCTGCACCTTGGATCCTAGATAAAGCATCGGCAACCAGGTTTTCCTTACCCTTTTTATACTGAATTTCAAAGTCAAAAGGCAACAGTTTAGCCAACCACCTAATCTGAGAATCTGTATGTAGCTTTTGCTCCAATAGATACTTCAAGGCTTTGTGATCAGTTTTAACAATGAAGTGTTGACCAAGTAAGTAGTGGGCCCACTTGGTGACAGCAAATACCAAGGCCAATAATTCATTTTCATACACAGATAGAGCAGCATGGCAGGCAAATAAACCCTTGCTAATGAAAGCAATAGGGTGGTCATTTTGCATAAGGACAGCACCAATGTACATTACCACTAGCATCTGTTTCAACAACAAATGGAATAGAGTAATCAGGTAGAGCAAGAACAGGTGCAGCAACCAATGCTGATTTCAACTCCATAAAAGCTTGAAAAGCACTGTCGGACCATGTGAAATTGTCCTTTTTCAGCAACTCAGTGAGAGGTCTACTAATGATTCCATATCCCTGAATAAACTTTCTGTAATAACCTGCCAGACCTAAAAAACCCCTTAATTGTTTGAGGGTACTAGGAACAGGCCAACTTTGAACAGCCTGGATCTTCCGTTGATCAGTGGAAACCCCTTCATAGGAAATAAAATGCCCCAAGTATTCGACCTTTGAAACCCCAAACACACACTTTGATTGTTTCGCCAACAACTGATGGTGGATCATAAGGTCAAAAACTGACTTCAAATGGTTAACATGATCCTGTAATGACCTGCTATAAATCAGAATGTCATCAAAAACACTAATACAAATTTCCGTAAATGTTGCTGGAAAATGTGATTCATTAAACATTGGAATGTAGAAGGTGCATTAGTTAAGCCAAAAGGCATAACGAGGAACTCATAATGACCAAGATGAGTTTTGAAAGCAGTTTTAGGGGCATCATCAACTACCATCCTAATTTGGTGATAACCAGATCGCAGATCCACCTTGGAAAATACTCTTGCTCCTGTCAGCTCATCCAGAAGATCATCAATAATAGGTATAGGGAACTTGTCCTTTATCGTGCACTGATTAAGCTCTCTATAGTCTACACACAATCTCCATGTGCCATCCTTCTTTCCCACAACCACCACTGGAGAAGAGAAGGGGCTGTTACTATATTGAATAACACCTTGTTGGAGCATATCATTGACCAACTTCTCTATAATATCCTTCTTCATAGCTGAGTATCTGTAAGGTCTGATATTGACAGGTTTGGCTCCATTTTGTAGAGGGATTTTATGATCAAATGGACCCCTTGGAGGAGGTAAGATTGTAGGTTCAGAAAATATCTTATGATATTGATCAAGTAAAACACCAATTTCAGATGCTATGGTTTCCTCCTTCAATATCTGTAAAGCAAAGTTCTGTCCCACAACGATTTCCCCATTCATAACTGGCAACATTTGTAACATGAATAATTCAACCTCATCTCCTGATAACTTGTTCACAGCTTTGGAACTGGCCAGCCTACAATCCTCACGCACCCCTTTAAGTACATGTTTCTTTCCTTGGTGATTGAAGGACATAGTAAGTTCTGTAAAAGTCCATGGTCACTGGACCCAATGTCTTCATCCACAATGCTCCCAGAACAATATCATATCGACCAATAGGGAACACTATTAAATCCGACTGATAAGTAATGCCCTGCAGCATCCACCCAAAGTCCTTAACTACTCCAGTTGTGGTCTCCTTAGCATTGTTGCCAAGACTCACATAGCTCGTGGGAGTAGGAACAACAGTACATCCCAACCTTTTCACACAATCTGTGTCAATAAAATTGTGTGTACTACCTCCATTAAGTAATATCTGAACTGGTCTCTTACCTCTATATCCCTTCACATGAATAGTTTGAGCACCCTGAATTCCAGCAAGGGCACACAATGAAATCAAAGGATTAGCACCATCGACTATGGTTTCAGCTTCCCCATACGTGTTATCATTAACTGGAGATTCCAGTTCAGGTTCTAGATCTTCTAACTCGATACTGTCCATCTCTAAAACAAATAATTGTTTAGGAGGATTACATTTATGACCAATGCTGTACTTCTCATCGCAAAAATAACACAACCCCTGAGCCCTTTTTGCCTGCATTTCAGCTGGGGAGATAGTTCTCCTAGGTCTGCCTCCAGTAGAAGATGGCAAATTCAATCGAGTCCCCTGATTAATTGATAGGTTGTGGCCTTGTAACAAGTGTCTCCTGATGTTGCTTCTTAACAACTCCTCCTTGTAGTCCCGATGCTCTATTTTGAGATCTAGCATTAGCTAGTTGAGTAGCTTCCGTTAATCTAGCCAACCTAAACACCTTAGACAAGGTTTGTGGTTCATGCATCAGTATAGTCCCTACCAACTCATCCTTCAATCCACCTAAGAAACAGGAAATGGCTTGGGCAGTAGTGAGATTACACTGTGTTAAAAGCCTACTAAATGCAAATTGGAATTCCCTTACTGTTCCAGTTTGTCTTAGTTGCTTAAGTTCAAGCATAGGATCAGCAAAATCATCCCCAAAAGTTTCAGTTATTGCCCTCAAGTACTCATCCCACCCAATTACATTAGGTGGATCTCTACATCGCAAGAAAGCTTGATGCCAAGCTAAAGCCTCATCTTCCAAGTTCATGGCTACTAGCCTTAACCTATGATTTACTAGAGTTTCATCTACAACAAAATACTGATCTATCCGATACAGCCATGTTTTCAGATTTTCTCCATTGAAACGAGGAAAAAGTAAATTGTGATTACGATGGTTACCAGCATGAAACGGATTAGGTCCCAAAATTCCATGACCAACAGTTGGTAGCGGTTCACTTAAACTGGAAGCCGCACCTCTGATTCCATGACCAACAGTTGGTAGCGGTTCACTTGAACTCGAAGCCGCACCTCTCTCCTTGGCTTGCTGGTGCAGTCGCATCCCATCAACAGAGTCCTTCAATGATTGGACTAATCGCATCAGCTCTACTTGTCTACGATCCATGTCCAACCTCAATTCCTGATGTCGCTCATCCATAACAGAACGTAGGTCCAACTGTTGAGCTGCCAAATCCTCAAATTGCTCCTGGACATTGTATTCAGCTGCTTCAGGAATGGTTTCAGTATTTTTTCGTGGTCCCATAGCTTAAGATTAACCTGGCTATGATACCAATTGATACCAAAATGAAGGTATCAAGAGAGTGAAATGCAGATAAGAAGAAGACAGAAGAAGAATTAAGAGAAGGATGAAGAACAGGGGAGAAATTGAGAGAGAATGAGAGGGGAAATGAAAACTATATTGAGCTATCACATTCCAATTATGCCTTACAAGTACTATCCACTCCTATTAATACTACTTAATCAGAATTAAAGGAAAATACAAAGAAAAATACAATGACTACTAGAAATGAACATAGGAACTGATTCTAACTACTTTTCCCGCCAAAATAGTAATCATGCTAATGGTGTGTGACCTTCCAGCTCAGCAATGACGTGGTAGCTGCCATGTGATTGAAGTATTACGTGGCTGTTGAACCCAAATTGGTATCAATAGCGTTGGTAAAATTTTACGATTTTGTTGATGTAACATGCACCTGAAGTTTGTGTTATATTACCATATGCTAAAGCAGGATTTCGAGGTACTCCTGAAGTTGGAATGCCAGAGTTTGAGACATTGCCTATTAGAATAAAAATTATTTTCGTAAAATTGGTTTAGTTTGCACAATATTCCCTTAACGGTATGATGATTGCAGAACAATTTTTGCTAGGGCAGTCACCAGTAACCTCCATCTCAGAAGAGACTGGAGATCTCAGCTTAAATACAATTTCTATATGGCAAAAACAGGAAAATATGTGCTCGAATGTTTTTTGAGACTCTGTTAAGTCCTCTGCTAATTTTTTCCATGATTAGTTCCTCTTTCTTGGAGATGCAAGTCAATTCTCAAATATTGGTGTTCTAAAGTCTATGATGCTCGAACTCTCCAAGTGTCAAAAATTCACTCTTTTTGGAGTATTTGACATGCAACTGGCCGCATTTTTTATGAATCCAAGCAACGTAGTCTGGGTGTCTTCTAATATTAGTTATCTCTGGGTGTGTGATTGAGTTAAAAAAAAAGTGTATATATATACCTTTATCATTTTTTAGTTGCACATAATATGTTTCACTGCTTAACCAATGATCATATTTAGTACTACTATACTATGCATCTATTGTTTGAGCTGGAATTATTTCATCAGTTCCTTATCCTTTTTGGAAATTGCCTACAGGTGTTGGAGAATTGTGGACTTGTCTCTGTGAATCAAAATGAACCCCATCAATGCAGTGAAGACAACTCGTATGCATTTTGGATTGGTGCTTCGATTTGGCACCTTTCTTGAGTGTTTTTCTTACTAATCTAAATGCAATCTTCTTCTTTGAAATACAGTGTAAGCTTATACGAAGATGCACCATGGCTTCTAAGTTAAATTTATGAAAACTATATATGTTCATTTTCTTTGGAAAAGCTAGTATTTTCTTATTGCCTCTTTTTTGTACTCTCTTTATAAAATGATTGGAGTAGTATATAAAAAGCTATCGTCTCTAGAAGATACTCTAATTCCTAATTGTCCAAGTGTGAGATAGGCTTTAGGGGTGACAAAATTAATTCATACAAATATGATTTGTTTAAATTTAGCTTATTAATTAAGTTGACACAAATCTATCTATTTGACATTGCTCGGGATCACATATTTTTTTTTTGAAAGTCTAATGATATCACGTAAATTAGAAAGAGGAGTACTTGAAAAAGGAAAGCCCCTTTTTATTAGTAAGGTATAGGTTGGTTGGGGAAAGCCCGTTCATACCTTACAGCGAGTATGATAGATGTCTATAATATTTGGCTTACTTTCAAATTCGTTGTTGGAGAAAGCGAAAAGGATTCCTTCTGATTGTCACATCTTCTCACCCTGTCTGCTTTGGCTATAAGGGAAAAGAATAGAGTCGTAGTGTAACACCGCCTTTTCCAGGCTCATTGTAGGCGCGAGTTCAAAATATTCTTTTTAAGGTTCCCGCCAGTCGAATTATCAATCGGGGCAGTTCGGGCAGGACAAAATAAATGAAGTGTTTGTTTAACATTATTCATTATTTTTCAAATTTTAATAAAGAATTTGAGTTTGAAATTTCTTCTTAGAAAAGTATTTCAAGTAAAATAATAATGTTCGTATATATTCATTTTATGTATTAAAAAATCTCTATTTATTTCTTACAACTTTAAATACAAACAGTATTTTCTTATAATATAACATGAACGAAGTAATAACAATATTGAAAATGTATACTAAATACAAAAGTTAATCCAATTATTTTTCATAACGGAGTATGTAATTTGTTTATTTATAAACATTACTCTTTAATAAGTATGTAATTTGTTTATTTATAAATATTACTCTTTATGTAATTTTGTAATACACACTTCATCCATTTCACTTTATGTGACACTTTTTAAAATTTTGAGATTCAAACAAAAAATTTTAAATATTTTCAATTGTCATTTATGAATCTAACTAAGTTCCATAGGATTCTTTGTAGGGGCCATGTGTACATGTTTATCTTTTTTTAATATTTCTTTCACATTTTTCCATGCATATATTTCATTGGATTCCTCCTCTCCTTTATCCAATGTATATATATGCTCATTAATTACTTAATTACTAGAACTGTCTCCCTGAAAATCTTACTTGAACTCATTAATTTTTAATACCTGATAGGGTATGCCTGCTAGTACAAATAAGAAAAAAAAGAAACTGAACTAAATCTACAAGTATAGAGTAATTTAACAGTTTCTAGAACGTACGTTTTCATTTTTTTATTTTATTTTATTACTAGAGAATAGAGATCGATTTTTTTTTATTTGAAGAGGTTTCACTTTGAGTTTTAAAAATATAAACTTTTTTTAATTCTTGAGTACGGATATATCTTGAGCGACACAAGTTTAATTTTAAATTAATCGAGGCCTTAATAGTAGTTATAATCCAACCAAATTACATTATTTTCTCCATAGGTTATAGGATTATATGATATGATGTTCCTTTCTTCCAGGACACTCACTAAGTATTATATGTATAAATTTTTTTCAAAATTACTCGGTTAAACATATTTCTTAAGAAGTGTGTCAAGTTAAAATGGACGGAGGAGTTGATTTAAATTCCACCACAAATAGCGTTTGAACTTTTGACCTACTCTTCTAGTTATTATAGCCCAATAGTAGTTCCATCTGTATGCTTCAAACCAGGGGATTTTATTAGATTTTCAAATAATAATTGGTTTATCGTTCATTTTCCCACCTTCAACATAAAATTAAAAAACCATATTTTAAAAGTTATTCATATTTCAAATTTTGACTCACCTTGAAAGGGAGAATAGCGGAGTTGTTGTACAGCCTAAGGTCTTTTCCTACAGAGAAAGCAAAAAATTGGATTTCAGAATCAAGGATAAATAGACAAGAGATAGATAAAAAAAATTTGAGTGAACTTTATGCCAAACACACTTAACTCTCTCTCTGTTTCAATTCAAATTGGTTTCGTGGGTTCATTGATTAGTACACCTCCGATGCTGGTAAGGCCGGGACCGTGGTCGTCCGTCTCCGGTGATGTCTTTTTTTAGTTTGCTTTAAAAAAATATGTCCTTTTAATCTAACAAAAAAATTAATTTTAATGTTTTTATGATTTGTTTAAATATATTTTAATACACTTACACATATTTTAATTTTATTTGTTTTTTAAACTCCGTATCTCGATAAATAAATTATGAATGCACAAAGATATTGGGCCATGAAAGATAAGAGTTTAGAGTATGTATAGGCATTATTGGAGAGAGATAGAAACCTTAGTATTAAATATGTCTAAACACAATAATTGAGCATTTATTGTACGAACCATAATAAGTTGATTCAATTGTAAGAGTATTCGTATGAATCACTCATCTCTTTTATTACTATCACTGCACTCATTGAAAATAGTAAAAGTAACTTTGCAATTTAATTTAGGCATAATATATAAATATGACCCTTAACTTGGCTTTAATTGATAATTATGACTTTTAACTTTGAATATGCATAAATAGACACTTAAACGTATATAAAATTGAACAAATACTCTACTATTTTATTCATAATTAAAAATTTCAAATTTGAATCCAGTTTGATATGAAGTCATTTTTGTTAGAAATTTTTTTATCTTGATATAAGATTTTTTTGATACCTTTAGTATGTGCTTCATCAGTCAAATTCAAATTTAATAAGCTTCAATATAAATATTGAATATTACTTTCTTCCTTCATTTTTACTTGTCCATTATACTAAACTATATTTTCACTTATATTTGTTACTTTTAGCATATTAAGAAAAAAAAATTATTTTTTTATGTTTTATTCAACATTATTTACTTAATTTTAAAATAATTTTCTATAACTTAAAGATTATACATCAATTAATATGAATATTGTAAAACTCAAAATGAATCGATACGGAGTATTAATTAAGAAGATTAAGATAAGTGCAGTACTCTTTGTCTTATTAATTAAGAAATATTAATTAAATTTATCCTATATTATCTTTGTAATTAATTCTTTTTGAAATGTTTGAATTTATTTGTAAATTACTAAAAAAAAAAAAAAAAATTTATATATTTTATTTATGATCTTAAATACTTATTAAAAAAATAATCAAACTGTGGATTCTTACGGCTGCATCTGCCATGTACTGTTTCCCACAAGGTAACAATAGGGGGGGAAATTGGCATTTCCCTTATCCAAAAGGGTAACTTTAAAGAATCCAATGAAATTATATTGAATTCAACTCTCCATTTTAAGTAGTGGGATTTTGTTGCCTTTTAATTGATGGAACTACCTTTTATAATTAATTAGAGGAACTTTGTTGAAAATGTATTCTTTTATTTTTTATTTTCTAAACTATGCTGATTCCTAGGAAACTTTATGTTAAACATTTATTTTTGGTTGAGGGAGAACTTCCTCCTCATATTCCACTTTCTTCGTTCCCTTTTATTAATTAAGTCCACCAAAAATAAAATTTTCCTTTTTTACTTATCTATTTTAATAAATTAAGATTTTATTTTTAAAAAAAAAAATATTATGAAAATATTAGTAGTCAAATTAAAATTTCCAGATTTAAACCTTGAGAATATATTATAAAGTTTTTAGTATGAAATATATTAGAAAGTATATTTTATATCACATGAATCTAAATTATTAGTTTGACAACAAATTTTAAATGTAGAATGGATAAAAAATTTTAAAAAAACAACATAGTTTAAAGGGATTATAGTTTGGAATTAATTAATAACATATCCAAGATATTTGAAATGCAATATTGATCAAACCAAAGGCAAAATTTTATTTCTCTATCAAAAGCAATGAATTCAAATATGTACTAAAAAATATAGTAACCCCACATAGGATTCTCAAACAGTACCATCTTTTGGTCTTTTAATAACCAGTGAGGGGGAATTGGATTTGTCAAATACAGGTTTCAGGTTCAGTAGGGGGCCGCGAAGGGTAGGGGTCGGATCTAGAGGATAGCGAAGAGTTCACTTGAATCTTATTAACAAAAAATTATGCTATATTAAAGTACTTTAAAATATTTCTTGTACATATATATGAAGACCGGACTTAAAAAAACGTACACCATAGAAATAGAAAATTATTACAACATAAAAATCTCTGATTTTCTTGCTTCATTAAGTAAAAGAATTGTAGTACACAACTAATTTGCAGAAATCATTTCTAGTAACTAGTAAGTAGTGTTTTGTATATTATCCACTTTTAATTATTATAATTTTTTTTAAAAAAAATCAACCTAAAATTTTTGACATATATTTTATGATGTATTTTTTCATCATAATTGATTTGTAAAATATTACTCTCTCCGTCCCATTTTATGTGGCAACATTTGATTAGGCACGGAGTTTAAGAAATAAATGAAGACTTTAAAATGTTTACCAAATTGCCCTTTAAAAAGTAGATTCACTTTTCTCTCTCCTCATAAATGTATTGGAGTATTATTTTAAGATTAAATGAAACCAATAAGAATAAAAAAGGAATTATACCTTTAAATATTTACCATATAAGAAAATGTGACATTTTTTTTGGAACTGACCAAAAAGGAAATGATATCACATAAAATGGGACGGAGAAAGTATAATTTATGGTACTTTTTGTATAACTCAAATAAGAAGAAAAAAACAGAGCAAAATATCAAATAGAAGACCATAATACTGAGAATTTTCTTAGTTTTATAGATAGAAACTGAACTAAACTAGCTTAATCTACTGACACAATATCTAGTATTCTGTATATTACATTATCATTATCTAAATCTCAAAAACCTAAACTACTACTAATAAAACTTAAGAAGAAGAAAAAAAACAGAACAAGAGCAAAAGGGCCTCTTTTTGGCCCCTGTACTAATTCTTGTTTAATAATTTTCCCTCTCCACATGTCGAATAATAAATACTGATTCAAGATCTGGTGGATTAAAGAACTCTCTAGCACCATTATAATGACATGTTGATACTGGCCGGCGTTTCGACGGAGCCGGTGGACATGGTAGCTTTTCCGGTATCCTTGAATCTCTTGTTGTCGGAGTTGTTGAACTCTTTTCTACTTCGTCTTCAGATTCTTCTTCTCCTCTGTTTGGTTTTGTGGATATTGATTTCAGTTTATTAGGCCTAAACGCTATTCCAGCAATTACCCACATTTTGTTTTCTTCTTTGCTTCCATCCACTAATTGATGTTTCTTCGAAAAACCCATTGATAACCCAAAAAAATACGTCTAGTCTCGAAAAAGATATGAACTTTGTAAACTAGAATGAATCAAAAGGGTCTTTGTTGTTTGTTTGTTTTCTACTAAGGAAGAAGAGAAAAAAAGGGTGGGTATAAATATGAAAGACTTTGAATGAGGGAAAAAGAAGAGAAGGCGGCAAAATAAAGTGCAGATTTTATAAACAGAAGACGGTAGGAAAAAAAACCTAATACTAGTATATATAATCATATATAATAATAATAGTAATAAAGAATATTGTGTGATTTTTTTTTTTTGGGATACCCGTATAATTTCGGGCAATGGGCAGCTCAAATCTAATGAAAATTTTAGATTTTGGCGCCAGAATTTGATGATTTTGGTGCAACGGCTCTCTTTCCCGCTTATATTCCAATCATTGTTTTTTGGAAGGCCCAAACCTGTTCCACTAAAAGCCCTTTAATGTTAGGCCCAAATGAAAGGGGCCTCATACAATTTTATAAGAGAGCACTTTTTGGTATATACCATAAAGAGTAAACTTTAGGTTTAGCAAACATAAAAATCATATTTGTATGTTATAGTTATAGTTTGTATAATTGCGCTTCATAGCAAATTTTATGTTTGCTATGACTATTAATCTGTATATTTCGTTTTACATATACATAAAAAAAATATGTATTTGGGTCTATTTGTATATTTCGGTATACAAATGAGATGGCAAAAAACATAAAATGTTTGCTGCGAATTACAAATAAAAGAAACTATGGCTATAACATTTAATTTGAATTAATAGTTTGTTATGTCATACAATTTTGTATAACTTACATAAATATCATAGTGTAAAATCTAAATTACATTCTATCCCTACTCTTTTTCTAATTACACAAATCCCATGTTTTTAGGCATTTCGGATACAGAATTAAGGATCCAGATACATTATTGTTGATTATCAATCTATTGCACTTATTAAGGGAAAAAATTGAAAAATCAAATTAAGATCTCATAGTATCCATTTGTTGCACTAATTAAGGGAGGGGGAGGGGGGAAAACTGAAAATCAAATTAAGATCCCATAAATTGTGTTATTTCATTTCAAATTATTGTCAAGAATTTATTCATATAGTGTAATAAACCAAAAAATTCAAAAATTAATTTTTTTTTCTTCTTGTTCATCATTCTCTTTGTTTCCTCCATTAGCCGAAAATTTCATACGATACATAATGGATATTTCAATCTTCTTACATTTCTTCTTACTTTCAATCATACAAAGATAAATCCTAACATAATGAAGAAATTCAATTTTTCAAATCGCTCTATTCAGCGAAGAAACCTTTCAGATTTGATTCAAAAAATTTGTCGAAATTTTGGATAAGCGAGGTGAGTTAGGAAGGATACAAAAGTGATGGAATTGTTGTTGGACAAACGATTTCTTTTATGAATCTTCAAGTTCATCAAAGATCCTTTCAATTTTGATTCAATATTGTCGAAAATTTTGAGATTCAATTTTTTCTCCTAGTTCATTGAAGATCATTTCAGTTTTGATTCAAAATTATTGAAAATTTTGAGTTTCAAAATTATTCTCCTAGTTCATTGAAGATTCTTTCAATTTTGATTCAAAATTATCGAAAATTTAGAGAAGATACATAATGAAGATCCTTTCTATTTAAATGATAAGTGTTGTATTTCTACTAGATACATTAAATAAGAAAGTTTTGCCATAAGATTTTTC
>NW_006238930.1:3228858-3268414 GCF_000226075.1 Solanum tuberosum | reverse complement strand
TTATGTATCAGATACATTTAGTATGAATTTGAATTTACATATCATGCCTAGAAAATTAGTGCATGATACATTATTATTTATGTATCTTATTTTGTTTAGTGCATGATACATTACTATTTATGTATCTCGTTTAAATTGATAAGTATTGTTTTATTTGCCTTGAAAGATATGTATAACTTACATAATGTATCATTTTGTAGTTGATAATAATGTATCTGATACAATAAGGTAATGAAAGAAGGATGTACGTAAGCTGAAATAAAGTATATCTAAAATGTATCACAATAAATAAGAATTGAGTTATCAATTAGATACATGAACAAACACAATCCATTAAAGAAATTTGATTATGAAAAACATTAGGAAAAAAGAGGAAAATATTAGACTGTTTGAAATTTTGGTGAAATTGAAACTAATATTATTATGAGACAATGAGAAGATTAAATAATAATACAAGAATCCTAATCATTTTCAACGAATGATTAGTTGTTAGAGTCCATAACCAACTCAAAATATGAAAAATTTCTAAATATTATATTAATTATTACCAAATAATAAGCAACTAATAAAAAATCAGCCTAAAGTTAATTAAGGAAGTGTTTCCAACAAATCCATTTAATTGTATAGGATTATATTAAAGAGGAAATACACCTCTTTTAATTCAATTTTTACTATTATTGGACGTGATTAGTATGAACAAAATATGAAAAAGAAATGAGGTTTGTATCTGGTATTATGGAAAACATTTTTCGTATTTTTTTTTTATGTTTGGTTAGTTTAATTTTTTTTTTCTTTAATGTTTTGTTAGTTTAAACTTGTTGAATATCAAATTTGGATATAGATTTTGTAACTGCTAAGAATTTGGAGTGAATTTAGGGAGAAAAAAATAGGAGAGAAAAAGAGAGTGGTGAATGTGGATTTGGCTGGTGACTTTTATGTATCAGGTAGTTTTTAAAATTAAGAGAAAGAAGGGATTTAAGTAATATTTTTAAAAGGTAGGGAAAAATAGAGAATAAGTAAATTAAACTTGTGTATATAAGTAATTTATCCTACAATTTTTCCTACCATAAATAACAAAGAGCTATTAAACTTAATAAGTCTCCTTATCTACGGTTTGCCTTGTTAGGCTCCACATCTATAGTTTCATTTGCTATAGGTATTTTTGTTTATATAATTTGCTTGTCAATATACAAATATAGTAGATATACAAATTCTGTATTTATAAATTTAGAAAAAATTCAAAAACTATACAACTCAAATGTATCAACATGGTAATTATATACAAGTTAGGATAAGCATAACAAATTTTGGATTTATATAATTAGGAATCGAATTATACAAATTTTGGATTTATACAATTAGGAATCGAATTATACAAATTATGAATTTATACAAATACATATGTGAGTCTATCTAGTGGAGTGATATATGAGTTTACTTTGAGATCATTACAATAATTTATAAACTTTAACTCTTAGATTCTAAAAGCTTCTCATAGATCATATACAATTTATTAAATTTCTAATCGAAATAACGATGATATCTCATTAACTTCATACAACTACCAGCTCATTATGATAGAAACGTCCAAATTTAGGTTTGAAAACGAAGATCACATCTCATTTACGTAGATGCGTACTATTTGTTGTTTTTCAATTTGTTTATCTGATTTTATTTTTTTTGAAGTTTAGAAAAATAAAATAAAAAAAAATCTTGTGGTCTTAAACTAAAGATAGGTAGAATTTATCGAAATATCTTTTAATTTTGTGATTTTATATAAAAAGTTAAAATTAAAGAATTGCCAAAACAAAAACAAAAATATTTTTTTAAAATAAACTAAAAAGTAAAATAGACAAATTAATCAAAAGGAAAGGAGTATTGAAAATAACAAATACAAGTACAATAAGTGGATGAACTACGTATTCGTGAAGGGGCGGCTTTACAAGCTTAAAAAATGGGCAGCTAACTTAAACCTTCTAATTCGAGTGTCTATTTTTTTTTTAATTAAATCAATAATATATTATAAATATTTTCTTTAAAAATATATTAAGTATTATTTGCAGAAAACATTATTCCTTATTATCTTTGCTTAGTTCACTATACTTTTTTTTATGAAGTCTTTTAAATATTCAATTATAACGTTAGGCATTTTAAAGCCTTATTCGCATGTAGTGTTTACCCAAAATTGAAAAATAGATGACGAATACTTCAATTATCACTCTTGTTATTAAATTATAATTAATTTATGTTGAGATTTTAAAGATGGGAATAGAAATAGAGAAAAATACTTTTTGAACTGCATCAAAAAGAGGGCACTTTCAAGACAGAGAAATATCGAAATTGAACTATTTCTCTATTCTCTGCATTTATTTTCAAAACAAAAATATAATTGAGTCATGTATTTTGTACCGCTATTTGTAATTTGAGTTTGCTCAAGTTCTATAAAATTAAAGTACTGATTACCGAATAGATTTTCATTCTATTTTACTACTCAAATAAAAAGAGGTAACAATTTACATATCTTCTTAATTTATAATATAATTTAATATAAATATGATAAATCTTTACCACCAAAGTGTGTAGCATTGCAGAAAATATTCTGGAAAAAATTATCTAAATTCACATTTTATTTTATCATAATCTCTAAAATTTTCTATTATTTTTTTTTTCTTCAAAAATCTCCTGTAGGATACATCACTCCCCTTTTGTTGATACATCCTTTCCTCCTCTCGGTTCTCCTTTGTGTAACCAGATATACTATCCTCTTTTTGACACATCCCTCCCCTATGTATTCGGAAGTCCGATGATGTATTCAAAGTTCATATATTTTTAAGAAAAAAATATTTTTGTAATTTGAAAAAAAGCAAGAAAAAAATGTAATTAACTCATGATACTATGAAATTTATGTAACTTATATTATTATTATTATTATTGGAGCAGCGTGGTGGGGGATGGGGTCCAATGGGCGGTGAGGCGGCCTATTTTGGACCACCCAATGGCATGACAGTGCGCCAGCTCAACGTTACTGACCTTAAGATTCTATTTGGGCCCCTTTTTATACCCATCAACAATTGCTGACAGGATATCATCTCATTTATTCCTAATCCTTAGTCCAAATCAAATTAAATATTTCATTGACTCCCCATTTTTATTTTATTAATCTATGAAATTTGAGAAACAACTCTTACACTTGCAATGCTTTAAAATTATAATAAAAATTGCTATTACCCTAGTAGTTTAAGATGGTGTATAGTCAGGGGCGGACCCACGTGGTCTCTAAGAGGCAGGGGCGGCTCAACGTAATTGGGGACCTAAAGCGAAATTTCAATTCGCGGCCTAAAATATAAATAAGCTTTATATACGTATTTATTCAAAAATTAATTTTCTTATACTATTTAGATGAAAATTATTAGTATTTAATAGTATATATTATTTTTTCAGTTACTAGTTTTAGATAAGATTTTATCAACTCAACATTGGAAAACATCATTTAAGTGAGGCAATTACTATATGTATTGTTAACATAATGCTATAAGTGATGAGTTGATAAATATTAAATAAAGATAAGAGTTAGAACCATAGAATTTGACTCAAAAAGTTGATGACTTGGTATACCTCATTTTAATATGCTTGAAACTAAAATTTAAAAAGAAATAAAAAAGAATTTGTAATTCACTTTGTTCAACACTTTTCACTATTAATTCTTATTTTTAACATAATACAAAAAATGTTAAAGTGGATAAAATAATTTATTTTAAAAAAAATTACACTTTTTATCATAAATAATCATTTTTCTATAAAAATTTTAGCACATAATTTATTCTTGATAAAAATTTGGGGCCCCCGAAATTTGGGGGCCCAAGGCAAAGGCCTTATTTTCCAAACCACAGAGCCGGCCCTGCTAAGAGGGTTTACCCGAATTTTCTCGATAAAAAATTATGTTATAATTATAAGCTAAATATTTTGAATTTATATAGATATAATAATTTTGAATCCCCTCATGAACAAGAAGTAAGTTGCAGCGTAGTGGTAGATCTCCTTCAAATTGGCACTGCGTCTAGGGTTTGAATCCCCCCATTGTTGTCATTTTTTCTGTTTTTATTTTTTTATTTTAAAAAGAGTAGATTTAAACCCAAAAAAATTCAAAAGTGCTAAAAGGTTTCTACTAACGGAACTAATTTTTTTTTTGTACTTATAAACTATATACTAGTACTTCCTTGAAATTGTATTTTATTGGCTTATTCATATGTTTATATTTTTATTTTTCGAACCCCTAAATGAAATTCCTGAATTCGCCACTGTATATAGTATTAGTTACGATTACAATAAAATCTAGTAATAGATATTGTTCAAAGTGTTAAAGAAATCTACTATAGTATAAGTTTCAAATTAGTAACTCAATGATTATTGGGTTCAGTATCTTGAAACCATCTCATGGCTAGCATGGGCAAATTTAGAGTATCGTCTACAAATTCACGTTATCAATCAAATACTAATTTTTATCCAGATCCTATATATGTATTGAAAATTCCACTAAATAACTATAAATATTTGATAACAAATTAAATTCAATTACAACTATAGTAAAATCTTTCACAAATGAGATATGAAAAAAATGATGTGTACGTAGTATTTCCCTTACCTTGACTTGAGAGTGCTATATGAATCGTTAAACTTCAAATTCAGAATCCGACTATGATCGGTAAAACGGAAGTTCAAAAGTAGAAAGAAACAAGAAGAAGTCGTATCAAGCAGCAAGTGGGAACCGTCCATCCAAAATTGATGAATGATGAGGACACCTTCGTGGCCTACTGAACGCGACACTTAGGCACTAATATTTTTTTCTTAATTTATTTATATACTTTGGATATATGGCTGCCTATTTTTAGGTAGGGGCTGTGGGACATTCTGGTTTTCATCTTCTTCTATGATAAGTGTTTGTTGATTGTTATTTTGGTATGGTATGATTAATTAACAAATCTATGCATTTTGAGTTCTATCAAGAGATATAAAGTTTGAACTAAAATTACGACCAAACTTATACAACTTTGGTGTGCGAGTTCTATCGAAGCCCTCCTTGTCAGAAATTCCGTAACGTTAAATCCACAATATAATATATCAATAAGACATGACTACCTGAATCAGTTAATTGTAGCACTCAATAAGCCGTGACAAAAATGTAACTCACTACTTATTAAATGCAATCAAATTTTAATTTATTTATACAAAGTACATATTTTTTTAATAACAATTACCGATTTTTTTACAATATACAAGTTACAATAGTCTCACACGAAAAATTAACTAATCTTAATTTTCTATTATTACTGTATAATCAGTGTAAAATGTTAAGACCCTATAATATAATGATCTTTTTTTTTTGTCCTTGTAATACATTATTGCAGGAAGAAAATAGTTGAAATATTGCTATTTGCTTACAACTTTATATCCAAACCTAAAGGGCGGCAAAAAAAGACAAACCATCTATTATCTTGGATTGATTGGGACAACTCTTTGTTTTAAAACCAAATTACTCTCCCACCAGCTCTACACATGCATGATGCATCCTCTTATAATTCATTGATCCTAGTCATATTTTTTGAACTTTATTATCAATAATCTTATATTTTATCATAAAAAACAGTTTTTCCACGTCGATTAGTGACATGGAACATGGGACTTTCCACTTCCTACATCTCATCAACCTGCTCTTTTGATTATTTTTTTTGGTACAGTCTCGAAATTTTCGCTAAGAAAATTCAAATATGAAATTGAGAAAGATTCAACACTTAATGTAATTTTCTATCGAATTGGGTTCGAACTCTCTTGCTCCTGATTATTGTTTACCCAGTCATCAGTAAATTATTGTTGCTTTTTGACTTGAACTGTATACTAAAATTGCACCTATCAATGAAACTTTACATCTGTTGATTTAAATATCCTTCTCTTTCCTTTCCCTTTGTGCCCATCTCATGGTTTATTGTAAAGTTATTGACTATTTTTATCACATGACACAGGTTTCCCTTTAATTTACCTTAAGACCAGGAGGAAAATATAATTTGACCTTTTTTTACCTATGTTGACATCTTTTTTTTACCTTTAGAAATGACTGTTTAGTTTCTTTCTCTTTCTTTTACCCTCCGTTACCTGTATCATTTACCTTTTCGATTCCATATTTGTATTGGGTGATTGAGATCAACAGACTCACTTGATACATCACAGTTTTAGGCTCAAATACAACTACATCTCAGTCTCAAGCAAGTTGAAACCGGCTATATAAATCCTCTTTGTTTACGTCGCTCCATTTGAGCTCTTAGTCCAAAATTATCTCACTAAAATAATGGTCAAACAGATTATAGGATCACTAGTAAAATGCATTAAAATTCAAGCCAAAGTTGTCCAAGATCAAGTAAATCAATAAAACCAATTTGTAGGAAAATTCAAGCCAACAACACCTATCTAAAGATTGTTAGGAAGGCATGTTACTCTCCTTCAAATAAAATTTTAACCTAGGTTGGTTCGAAAATGTCAACGAATGCATGTCGGATCTCCAAAAGTAGTGTATTTTTGGAGAATCAGACATGGGTGCGGCATTGAAAGTGAAGAGTCTGCGCAACTTAGTTTATAACCACCCTGGGATCAAGTAAAAGTATAATCTTCTGGCAATATCTCCTTGTCAGCAGCACAATCCCTACAGTCATAACAAACAATTATGTGGCTGTTTGATGACTAAAGCTACACTAGAGGGGCATGTGACTACTCATCATTCAAAAGGACCAGGCATCTATGTCCAACTCACTATATTAGTAGAATTAACAAGTGGAATTTGTCATTTTCTGTCTACTTTAACAACATGGTCATCAGTTAATTATTATATAACTATTGTAATTCTGCATTGGCATATATAGAGAATCTCTACTTAAAGTTATGAGATTTGTCAGTCGAGTTCAATTGTACAACACACACTCTGATAGTCTTTAGCGAGTGGAAAAGAAAACGTAACACAGCAGTTCTGCGATCAGCTTATGAGAAATGGAATATGACGCTGAAATACCAGAGAACAAAAGTGTAAGTTAACTCATTTATTTTTACTTTATGTGAGCATGATACTTCTTCATTTTGCGTGTTTCATCATTTCATTAGCTGCAGCAGTAATTTCTATAGCTAATTGTAGTAGTCAAGCTTGCTTTCATGTATATGAAAAAACTTCAAAAGAAGCAACGGCTTGATCAGAGATCATACCTCAAACAACTGTGTGAAGAGAGATGTGTTCATTTGTTCCATAAAGATCGGTCAGGAATACAGTGTTCCTAAGAAGTACAAATACATGTTACATACTAGATTAAGTATTAGTACGCCACTGAAGTATGCGTTAATGAAATAACTTCACCAGATCACTGCCAATTTTCTTCAAAGCGCAAAGGTTGTCACTAAAGAACCGAATCAAGGTTACCATCTTCATGTAAAGATTATTTCATGCAATCTTTGATGACAAAAGAAAATTTGTTTCGGTTTTGCTTATCACTTATAGAAGTTTCCTAGTTTCAGGAACTTGTATGTTATTTCTACAAATTAGTAGATATTCAACTGAATCAAATTGTTTATTCTACAATAAACTCGATCCTTCTTGAATTGGCTAATTGAAGAGCATCCTGACTACCACGGCTGAATGTTCATATAAAGTTCCAGGAAAACTTTGCCTTACCTGAGATTCCTTCTTGATATAGTCCCGTATAACAGTTGATCTTCTTCTTAGGTAATAACAACTTGACTTCTATATATGTTTTTGGAGGTAATATGACCTAAAAGAAATAGCACAGAAATAAATCAGCACAATTATTAATCCTCAACTGCTCATGAAATAATGTAATACTGAAAACTTGACTCTCTCCAAAAGACTATAGTTATTGATAAAACGAAAACCTCTTTGAATTAGCACAGAAACAAATCAATAAAATCTGATTTTTAAAACTCTTCTTAAATAAATTAGTATTGAAAAACTTGACTCTCCCCAAAAAGACTTGTTCCTCATTTTAATTGTGTGAGACAAACTTGTAGTTAGCCTTGGAAGGCAAACTGTTCCACTCAGGTACTTATATGGAGAAGTTATGGATATACATTTCAAATCAATCCTCTCATGGTTTAGAAACACTTGAGAAAAATGTTAGAGGTAATTGGTTTATCATGACTGTTTGACACCAACACTTATAAATTCTCTATACGACTTGTTTGTCAAATCAACCTAATCTAGAAACATGCTACTGGTAATTAATGTGTATATTCTCAGAAGTTAAAAGAATTAAGCCCCCAGCTGACGGACTAATCTGTATTTACCCAACTGAAAACTCCAAATTTATCTTTCTTTAGAAGCCACAAACAAATCACTTGTACATGCAACAAACAGTATCTCACCAGTTTTTCACAAACTTAGTAGGTTTATGACTACTTCAAATATTGTAGGTAGAAGTCCTCCTGCATTCTTTTCTATTGTTTCGTACTGCAGTCTCTTTCGCCAATGATAAATATCTCATACATAATACGAAGAGTAAATAGGTCCTGAGAAGGTCCTATATGTAGGGAGTTGGGACCTTTTAAGGCTTTGACCACTAAGCTAGGGTTAGTAACTCCATTTCAATGATAAAAAAGGGATCTTGCTAATGTTATACAGTTCCAATAGGGCAGGATTAGTCTGACAAATTTCATGTTGTAACTTTAGTGCTGCTCTGCCAATGTTGGATAACTTAAAACACATTTCTTCTTAATTCTGTTACAACATAGCAAACATCATTCTTTATGCAGATAAAGGAAGAGAATTTGCTAGGGGAAGTGTACACAATATCAGACAAACTGAAGTTGGAGAAAGACAAAAGGGACCAATCACTATCTGAGTTTGAAGAAACTTCAGAGGTTGAAAATGTTAAGGATCTGATTAAAGGTAATTATGGAACCACTGAGGGTGAAAATTTTTATGCATCACCCTTAGTTTCCAAAGCTGTCGAAGAAAATGGTAGTTCAGTGGAAGTCCATGTATCAGTCGATACACCAAACAAGTCAGATGAACAGATGCCCGGGACTTCATTCCATCTGGGGGAGAAAGCAGAAGACAAAAGAGTAGAAATCATTTCTGCGGGAACACAGAATCCAAGTGAAGAGAGTGAAACATCATGTGAAATGAGCAATGTTGAGAAGAACACATCTATCCCCTTGACAGTCCGAGGAGATGTTAGCTCTGCAAAATATAAAACGGAAGAGACAGACGCTGACGCAATCAAATCACCTGGCGACACTAAGGATGAGAAAGCAGTCAAAGATGCAAATGACTACAATGGCGATAGAAATATTTTCATATCCCCCAAATCAGAGTGCCAAAGAGGAGAGGACGAGAAAAAAGAGACAGGAGATGGAGAGGGTGCTAGGAATGTGCTTGTTAACTCATTTGTTGATGTTGTAGAAGAAACCAGGTCAGATTATGCTGAATCAGATACGAGTGCGAAACATGGGGACAACTCAATCGAGAAGGGAAACCAAGATGTTGCTGACCATCCAGCAGTAGAGGAAAAAACTGAAGAACTAGAAGTTGAAGAAAAACATGAAAAACCAATTATTGAAGAGAAAACTAAAGAACCAATAGTTACGGAGAAACATGCAGAACCAGCGGTTGAAGAAAAACCTGAAGAACCAGCAGTTGAAGTAAAAACTGAAGAACCAGTTGTGCAAGAGAAACCTGAAGAAACAGAGGTTCAGGAGAAATTTGAAAAAACAGAGGTTGAAGAGAAGCCCGAAGAACTAGTGGTTGAAGAAACATCAAAAGAACCAACACGAGAAAAAACATCCGAAGAGTTAGAATTTGAAGAAAAACCTGAGAAGGTAACTTTCTTGGAAAAGGTGAGGACCAAGCACTGGCACAAAGTTTATCCATTGTATTAGTTATGTATGTGTAACAGTTCACATTTGCTTATCTACTGAAAGACTAACTGAAACTTCAAATTTTTCTTGCAGAAAATACAAGTTGTAGACTCAAACGACAAAAGTGAGAATGAACTTCCATGCAATACCAACAATGATGCTGCTAACTTTGCAGAATTTGAGGAACCAGCAGTTGAAGAAAAACCTGAAAAACTAGAGAAACCTGATTTACCAATGGTTAGGGAGAAACGTGAAGAACCAAAGGTTGAGGAAAAATCTGAAGAATCATTTGAGGAGAAAACTCGAAAACCAGAGGCTGGAGAGAAACCTGAAGAACCAACAGCTAAAGAAACACCTGAAGAACTAGCAGAGGAGGAAATGCCTGAAGAGCTAGCCCTTGAAGAGAAACCTAGAGAACCAACCGTTGAAGAGACACTTGAAGAACTAGATGTTGAAGAGAAAGCTGAAAAGAAAGCAATTGAAGAGGAGAAACCTGAAACGGAAGCTCTTCAGGAGAATGTGAGGATTAAACACTTTCACAAAGTTTATCCATCATATTAGCTTTATATGCGTAACGAATTTACATCTGTTTTATCCATTGAAAGACTAAATGAAACTTCAATTTATTTATTTTTGCAGAATTCACCAATTGAAAAGTCAAAGAACAAGACAGACAATGCAATTCAATGCATTACCAACAATGCTATTGCCGATTATGAATCAGTTGAGGAAAAAACTGAAGAACCAGCAATTGAAGAGAGATCTGAAGAGTCAGTGGTTATGAAAAAACCTGAACAACCAGCAGTTGAAGAGAAATCTGAAAAACCAGTAGCAAGAGAGGAACTTGAAGAACCATCGATTGAGGAGACACTAGAAGAACCAGCAGTTGAAGATAAACCTGAAAAACCAGTAACTGAAGAAGCACCTGAAGAACCAACACAGGAAGAAACACCAAATGAACAAGCATTTGAAGAGAAACCTGAAAACCCAATAACTGAAGAAACACCTGAAGAACCAACACAGGAACAAAATGAACTAGCATTTGAAGAGAAACCAGCAGTTGAAGAGGAGAAACCCAAAAAAGTATCTCTTTTGGAAAAGGTGAGGGTCAAGTATTATCAAGAAGTTTATCCATCCTATTAGTTATGTATGTCCAACAATTCATGTCTGGTTATCTCTTGAAAGACTAAGAGAAACTTTAAATTCTTCTTGCAGAAAATGCTAGTTGTAGACTCTAAGGACAACACTGATAGTGAAATTCCATGCAATACCAACAACGATGCTGCTCACTATCCAAAAACTGAGAAAATAACCGAAGAACCAGCAGTTGAAGAAAAACCAGAAAACCCAGTTTTTGAAGAGAAACGTGATGTATCAGAGATTAAAGAGAAACCTGAAGAACCAACGGTTGAGGAGAAACCTGAAGAACCAGCGGCTGAAAAGAAACCTAAGGAACCGACAGCGAAAGAAACACATGAAGAGCTAGCAGGGGAGGAAACACATGAAGAACTAGCATTTGAAGAGAAACCTGAAGAACCAATGGTTGAAGACATACCTGAAAAACCAGCAGTAATGGAGGAGGAGAAACCTTTAACAGAAGGGCTTCTGGAGAAGGTGAAGATTAAACACTACCACAAAGTCTATCCATCATATTAGCTTTATATGTGCAATGAATTTACATCTGTTTATCTGTCAAAAGACTAAGTGAAACTTCAATTTTCTTGCAGAATTTGCCAATTGTAGACTCAAAGGACAAGATAGACGATGCAATTCCATGCAATACCACCAATAATGATATTGCTAACTATGCATCAGTTGAGGAAAAACCTAACGAACCAGTAGTTGGAAAAACACATGAAGAATTAGCAATTGAAGATAAATCTGAAGAATCAGTTGTTTCGGAGAAGCTTGAAGAACTAGTGGTTGAGAAAAAAACTGAACAACCGACAGTTGAAGAGAAACCTGAAAAACCAGCAGTTGGAGAGAAACATGAAGAACCAGCCGTTGAAGAGGAGAAACCTGAAAAAGTAAGGGTCAAGCACTATCACAAAGTTTAAGTCATGTATGTACTGTGATTCACATCTGCTTCTTTATTGGAAGGCAAAGTAAACATTCACTTCATTTTGCAGACTATGCTAATTGTAGACTTGAACGACAAAACTGGTAGTGAAATTCCATGCAATACCGGTAATGATGTTGCTCACTTTCCAGACATTGAGGAAAATCCTGAAGTGTCGGCAGTTGAAGAAAAAACTGAAGAATCAGTCATTGAACAGAAACCTGATGTACCAGCAGTTAAGGAGAAACCTGAAGAACCAACATTTGAGGAGAAATCTGAAGTACTGGTTGAGGAGAAACCTCAAGAACCGGCGTCTAAAGAGAGACCTGAAGAAGCGGCAGCTAAAGAAACAGCTGAAGAGCTAGCAAAGGAGGAAGCACCTGAAGAACTAGCACTTGAAGAGACACCTGAAGAACTAGTTCTTGAAGAGAAAGATGAAGAAACAGCTATTGAAGAGGAGGAACTTGTTAGGAAAGCTCTTCAGGAGAAGGTGAGGATTAAATACTGTCACAAAGTTAATCCACCATATAAGCTTTATATGTGCAACGAATTAATATATGTTTATCTATTTAAAGACAAAATGAAACTTTAAATTTTCTTGCAGAAATTGCCGATTGTAAACGCAGAGGACAATACAGACAATGCAATTCCATGCAATACCAACAATGACATTGCTAACTATGCATTAGTTGAGGAAAAAACTGAAGAACCAGTAGTTGAAGAGAAATCTGAAGAATCAGCTATTGAAGAGAAGTCTGAAGAATCAAGGGTTTTGGAGAAACCAGAAGAACCAGAGGTTGAGAAAATACCTAAACAGCCGACAATTGAAGAGAAACCTGAAAACCCAACAGTTGGAGGAGAAAAGCTTGAAGAACCATTGGTTGGAGAGACAACCAAAGAACCAACAATTGAGGAGAAACCTGAAGGAACACCTAAGGAACTATCATTTGAAGAGAAACATGACGAACCAACCGTTGAAGAGGAGAAACATGAAAAGGTAACTCTTTCGGAAAAGGTAAGGGTCAAGTATAATAACAAAGTTTATCCATTTTGTTAGTTATGCATGTACTGTGATTCACATGATCTTTTTTTGAAAGGCTAGGTGAAACATTAAATTCTTTTTGCAGGATATGCTAATTGTAGACTCGAACACCAAAACTGGCAGTGAAATTCCATGCAATACCAATAATGATGTTGCTCACTCTCCAGACATCGAGGAAAATCCTGAAGAATCGGCAGTTGAAATAAAAAATGAAGAACCAGTCATTGAAGAGAAACCTGATGTACCAGCAGTTGAGGAGAAACCTGAAGAACCAAAATTTGAGGAGAAATCTGAAGTACCAGCTGAGGAGAAACCTCAAGAACCGGCAACTGAAGAGAAACCTGAAAAACCAGCAGCTATAGAAACAGCTGAAGAACTAGCACTTGAAGGGAAACCTGAAGAACTAACAGTTGAAGATACATCTGAAGGGCTAGTTGTTGAAGAGAAAGATGAAAAACCAGCAATTGAAGAGGAGGAACCTGAAACGGAAGCTCTTCAGGAGAAGGTGACAATTAACACTGTCACAAAGTTTATTCAGCATATTAACTTTATAAGTGCAATGAATTTAAATATGTTTCATCTATTGAAAGACTAAATGGAACTTCAAATTTTCTTGCAGAATTTGCCAATTGTAAACTCAAAGAACACAACAGACAATGCAATTCCATGCAATACCAACAATGACATTGCTGACTATGCATCAGTTGAGGAAAATACTGAAGAACCAGAAGTTGAAGAGATATCTGAAGAATCAGCTATTGAAGAGAAATCTGAAGAATCAAGGGTTTTGGAGAAACCAGAAGAACCACCGGTTGAGAAAATACCTGAACAACCGACAATCGAAGAGAAACCTGAAACACCAACAGTGGGAGAAAAGCTTGAAGAACCATCAGTTGAGGAGACGATCAAAGAACCAAAAATTGAGGAGAAACCTGATAAACAAGTAACTGAAGAAACACCCAAGGAACTAGCATTAGAAGAGATACATAAAGAGCCAGCAATGAAAGAGGAGAAACCTGAAAAGGTAACTCTTTTGGAAAAGGTAAGGGTCAAGTACTATCACAAAGTATATCCATTTTGTTAGTTATGCATGTACAGTGATTCACATGCTCTTCTTTTGAAAGGCTAAGTGAAACATTAAAGTCTTTTTGCAGAATATGCTAATTGTAGACTCGAACACCAAAACTGGCAGTGAAATTCCATGCAATACCAATAATGATGTTGCTCACTCTCCAGACATTGAGGAAAATTCTGAAGAACCGGCAGTTGAAATAAAAAATGAAGAACTAGTCATTGAAGAGAAACCTGATGTACCAGCAGTTGAGGAGAAACCAACATTTGAGGAGAAATCTGAAGTACCAGCTGAGGAGAAACCTCAAGAACCAGAGACTGAAGAGAAACCTCAAGAACCGGCAGCAATAGAAACACCTGAAGAACTAGCACTTGAAGAGAAACCTGAAGAACCAACGGTTGAAGATACATCTGAAGAGCTAGTTGTTGAAGAGAAAGTTGAAAAAACAGCAATTGAAGAGGAGGAACCTGAAATGGAAGCTCTTAAGGAGAAGGTGAGAATTAACTCTCACAAAGTTTATTCAGCATATTAGCTTTATATGTGCAACGCATTTACATGTTTATCTATTGAAAGACTAGATGAAACTTTAAATTTTCTTGCAGAATTTTCCAATTGTAAACTCAAAGAACACAATAGACAATGCAATTCCATGCAATACCAACAATGACATTGCTGACTATGCATCAGTTGAGGAAAAAACTGAAGAAGCAATAGTTGAAGAGATATCTGAAGAATCAGCAATTGAAGAAAAATCTGAAGAATCAAGGGTTTCGGGGAAACCAGAAGAACCAGCGGTTGAGAAAATACCTGAACAACCGACAGTTGAAGAGAAACCTGAAAAACCAACCGTGGGAGAAAAGCTTGAAGTACCATCAGTTGAGGAGACAATCAAAGAACCAAAAATTGAGGAGAAACCTGAAAAACAAGTAATTGAAGAAACACCTAAGGAACTAGCATTTGAAGAGATACATGAAGAACCAGCCATGGAAGAGGAGAAACCTGAAAAGGTAACTCTTTTGGAAAAGGTAAGGGTCAAGCACTATCACAAAGTTTATCCATTTTGTTAGTTATGTATGTACTATGATTCACATCTGCATCTTTATTGAAAGGCTAAGTGAAACATTAAATTCTTTTTGCAGAATATGCTAATTGTAGACTCGAACGAAAAAACTGGCAGTGAAATCCCATGCAATACCAATAATGATGTTGCACACTCTCCAGACAGTGAGGAAAATCCTGAAGAATCGGCAGTTGAAGAAAAAACTGAAGAACCACTCATTGAAGAGAAACCTGGTGTACCAGCTATTAAGGAGAAACCTGAAGAACCAACATTTGAGGAGAAATCTGAAGTACCAGTTGAGGAGAAACCTGAACTAGAGATTACAGAGAAACCTGAAGAACCGGCGACTATAGAAACACCTGAAGAGCTTGCAGGGGAGGAAACACCTGAAGAACTAGCTCTTGAAGAGAAACCTGAAGAACCAACAGTTGAAGACACATCTGAAGAACTAGTTGTTGAAAAGAAAGATGAAAAACCAGCAATTGAAGAGGAAGAACCTGAAACAGAAGCTCTTCAGGAGAAGGTGACAAATAAACACTGTCATAAAAACTATCCATCATATTAGCTTTATATGTGCAACGAATTTACATAAGTTTATCTGTTGAAAGACTAAATGAAACTTAAAATTTTCTTGCATAATTTGCCAATTGTAAACTCAAAGGACAAGACAGACAATGCAATTCCATGCAATACCAACGACATTGCTGACTATGCATCAGTTGAGGAAAAAACTGAAGAGCCAGTAGTTGAAAAAAAACATGAAGAACAAGCAATTGAAGAGAAATCAGAAGAAACAGCAGTTTCAGAGAAGCCAGAAGAACCAGTGGATGAGAAAAAACCTGAACCACCGGCAATTGAAGAGAAACCTAAAGAAACAACAATGGAAGAGAAGCTTGAAGAACCATTGGTTGAGGAGACAATTGAGGAGAAAGCTGCAAAACCAATAACTGAAGAAGCACCTGAAGAACCAAAACGGGAAGAAACACCTAACGAACTATTATTTGAAGAGAAACCAGCACTTGAAGAGGAGACATCCAAAAAGGTGAGGTCAAGCACTGTCACAAAGTTTATCCATCTTATTAGTTATGTATGTGCAATGATTCACATCTGCTTCTTCATTGATAGACTAAGTGAAACATTAAATTCTTTCGCAGAATATGCTAGTTGTAGACTCAAACGACAAAACTGGCAGTGAAACTCCATGCAATACCAATAATGATGTTGCTCACCCTCCACAAGTTGAGGAAAATCTTGAAGAGTCAGTAGTTGAAGAAAAACCTGAAGAACCAACTATTGAAGAGAAACTTGATGTACCAGCGGTTAAGGAGAAACCTGAAGAACCAGTGGTTGAGGAGGAACCTCAAGAACCAGCGGCTGAAGAAACACCTGAAGAGCTAGAAGGGGAGGAAACACCTGAAGAATTAGCACTTGAAGAGAAAACTGAAGAACCAACGGTTGAAAAGACACCTAAAGAACTAATTGTTGAAGAGGAGAAACCTGAAACAGAAGCTCTTCTAGAGAAGGTCAGGATTAAACATTGTCACAAAGTTTATTCATCAAATTAGGCTTTATATGTGCAACGAATTTACATATGTTTATCTATTTAAATACTAAGTAGAACTCTAAATTTCTTGCAGAATTTTCCAATGGAAGACCCAAAGGACAAGATAGATAATGCAATTCCTTGCAATACCAACAATGATATTGCTGACTATGAATCAGTCGAGGAAAAACCTCAAGAACTAGTAGTTGAAAAAGATAATGATGAAACAATGATTGAAGAAAAATCTGAAGTATTGGCTGTTATGGAGAAGCCTGAAGAACCAGCGGTTGAGAAAAAACTTGAAGAACTGGCAGTTGAAGAAGAACGTGAAAAACCAACTGTGGAGGAGAAATTTGAAGAACCATTGGCAGAGGAGAAACTTGAAGAACCAAAGGTTGAAGAGAAACCTGAAAAGACAATAACTGAAGAGACACCCAAAGAATCAACACGGGAAGAAACACCTAATGAACTAGCATGTGAAGAAAAACCTGAAGAGCCAGCAGTTGAAGAGGTGAAACCTGAAGAACCAACAGGTGAAGAGGAGAAACCAGAAAAGGTAACTCTTTTGGATAAGGCAAGGGTCAAGCACTGTCATAAAGTTTATCTGTCCTATTAGTTATGTATGTACAACAATTTACATCTGCTTATCTACTGAAAGACTAAGTGAAACTTTAAATTCTTCTTACAGAATTTGCTAGTTGCAGACTCGAAGGAAAAAACTGACAATAAAATTCCCTGCAATACTAGCAACAATGCTGCTCACTTTCTAGAAGATGAGAAAAACCCTGAAAAACCAGCAGCTGTGGAAAAACCGGTTATTGAAGAGAAACTTGATATACCAGCAATTATGGAGAAACCTGAAGAACCAACAATTGAGGAGAAATCTGAAGAACCAGTTGAGGAGAAACCTAAAGAACCAACTGTTGAAGAGAAACTTGAAGAACCAACAACTAAAGAAACACCTGAAGAGCTAGCAGGGGAGGAAACACCTGAACTACCACTTGAAGAGAAACCTGAAGAACCAATGGTTGAAGAGACCTCTGAAGAGATAGCTGTTGAAGAGAAACATGACAAACCAGCAATTGAAGAGGAGAAACCAGAAATGGAAACTCTCCTAGAGAAGGTGAGGATAAACAATGTCACAAAGTTTATCCATTCTAATAGCTTTATATGTGCAACGAACTCACATATGCCAATCTATTGGAAGATTAAATCGAATTTTTGAACTTCTCTTGCAGAATATGCCAATTGTAGACTCAAAGGACAAGATTGACAGTGAAATTCTAGGCAATTCAAACAACGATGTTGCTTACTATCCAACAGTTGAAGATAAAGCTGAAGTACAGGTAGTTAAAGAAAAACATGAAAAACAAGTGATTGAAGAGAAACGTGAAGAACCAGCGGTTAATGAAAAAACTGATGAACCAGCAGTGACAGAGAAACCTGAAGAACCGGCTGTGGAAAAAAAAACTGAAGAACAAGTTTTCGAGGAGAAACTTGAAGAACCAACAGTTGAAGAGAAATCTGAAGAACCTGTAGTTGAAGAAACACCTGAAGATCTAGCAGATGAAAAGAACCTTGAAAAACTAGTAATCGAAGAGAAACCTGAAAAGGTAACTTTGTTGGAAGAGGTAAGGATCAAGTACAATCACAAGCTTTAACTGTACTATTAGTTATGTATGTGCAACAATTCACATATGTTTATCTATTGGAAGACTAAGTAAAACTTTAAATTTTTCTTGCAGGATATGTCAGCTATAGATTCAAAAGGGAAGACTGACACTGAAACTCCATGCATTACCAACATTGATGTTGCTGACTATCCAGCAGTTGAGGAAAAAACTGAAGAACCAATGGTTGAGGAAAAACATGAGGAACCAATTGTTGAGGATAAACCTGAAGAACCAGTAATAAATGAGAAACTTCAAAAATTGGCAATTGAAGAAACACTTGTAGAGCAAGCAAGAGCGGAAACACCTGAAGACCTAATAGTTGAAGAGAATCCCAACAAACCAGCAGTTGAAGAGACACCGGAAGAACTAGCTATTGAACAGAAATCTGAAAAACAAGCAGTTGAAACGGTGACTCTCTTGGAAAAGGTAATCGAGCACTGTCGCAGAGTTTACCATCCTATTAGCTCTATACATGCAAGGAATTTGCATCTACTTATCTATTAAAAGTCTTAGTGAATCTTTAAATTCTTCTTGTAGAATATGCCAGATACGGACTCAAGTCACTCAACAGACAAGATTAATGGTGAAATTCTGTGCAACGACAACAGTGATGTTTCTGACTATCCAGCTGTTGAGGAAAAACATGAAGAAACAGTAATAGAAAAAAAATATGAGGAACCTGCACTGAAAGAGAAACCTAAAGAACCAGTTGTATCGGAGAAATTCGAAGAACTAATGGTTGAGGAAACACCTGAAAAATTAGTAGTTGAAGAGAAGCTTGACGAACCAGTTGCAGGGGAAGAAACAGTTGATAAACCAGCACGGGAAGAAACACCTGACAAACAAGTAGCTGAAGAGAAACATGAAGAAGTAGTTGTTGAAGAGAAACTAGAGAAAGCAGCAGCTGAAAAGGTAACGCCCCTCGAAAAGGTGAGGATCAAACACTGTCACAAAGTTGTCCATCCTAATAGTTATGTATGTGCAATGAATTCACATCTGCTTATCTATTGAAAAATTAAGTGAAACTTTCTTCTAGCAGAATAAGCATGTTGTGGACTCAAATGATAAGACTGGCAATGAAATTTCATGCAATACCAACAATGATTTTGCTGAAATTGAGGAAAAACCCGAAGATTCAGCAGTTGAAGAGAAACTCAAGGAATCGACAGTTGAAGAGAAACGGGAAGAATTTGACATCGAGGAGAAACCCGAAGAACCAAAAATTGAGGAGAAACTCGAAGAACCAGAGAAACCTGACAAACCAGCAGTTGAAGGGACACCTGAACAACTAGTTGACGAGAAACCTCAAGAAATTTCATGCAATACCATTGAAGTTGAGGAAACGCCTGAAGATTCAGCAGTTGAAGAGAAACCAGTGGAACCGACAGTTGAACAGAAACCAGAAGAACCAGTTGTTAGGGAGAAACTTGAAGAATCAAAAGTTGAGGAGAAACCCAAAGAACCAGCGGTTGAGGAGAAATCCGACGAACCAGTGATTGAAGGGACACTAGAAGAACCTGTGGCGAAAGAAACACCTGAACAACCAATGATTGAAGAGAAACCTCAAGAACCAGAAGTTCAAGAGAAACCAAAAGAACCAACAGTTCAAGAGAAACTTGAAGAACCAACAATTGATGAAAAACCTGAAGAACTAGCAGTTGAAGGAAAACCTGAAGAACCAGCAGTTGAAGTAACACCCAAACCAAAAAGTGAAGAGAAACCCCAAGAATCAGTGATTGAGGAGCAATCTCAAGAACCAGAGGTGAAAGAAACACCTGAAGAACCAGTGGTTAAAGAGACACGTGAAGAGCTAGCAGTTGAAAAGAAACCTGAAGAACTAGCAACTGAAGAACAAGTAGTTGACCAAAAACTTGAGGAACCAACAGTTGAGGTGAAACCTGAAGAAGCTACAGTTGATGAAAAACATGAAGAACCATCAGTTGAGGAGAAACCTGAGGAATCAGCAGTTGAGAACTTTGAAGAACCAACAGTTAATGAGATACCTGAAGAACTAGCAGGTAAAGAGAAACTTGAAGAACCAATAATTGAAGAGAAACCTAAAGAACCACCAATTGAAGAACCCAAAAAACAAAACAGGGAAGAGACAGAAGCTGCCACTGAAAGAATTGATGAATCTGAAACACATAATGTAGAGAAAGAAGAAGCTTTGATTGGAAAACAGGCAGAACGGTTTGTCAAAGAAACAGCACAACCTTGCAAAGAAGTTGAAACTGAGGTATTAAATGTCTGCCTTCTATTAATAGTATGATATTTTTTCATGTGCCTAAACTAGTCATAAATCATAATAAAATCTGTCACTATAATCTTTCATTTGACCAAAAAAAAAAAAACTATCTCTACAAACAGATAAAAGAACTTAAAGATATCAATGCTGGTGATGAGTCAAACAATAATGCCCTACAAAAAGAAGAAACGACTCTAGATGAACTTCTAACATCCGCCAAAGAAGAGATGGCGGCAAATAACTTTGAAGAAAGCAAAGTGGTTTCAGAAATCCCCAATCAAGAGGTTAAGTGACCACACAAGCCTGTTTACAATTCATATACCTAAGCCCAAGGTAAAATAGAAATGCTGCTTTCTCTCTTTCTTCATCACTGGATTGCTCTCTTTTTTTTCTGCAGAATGGTCAGCAAGCCAATCTAACCACAGAAGAGGCTAATGACTCCCATGGAGCAGAGAACGTAACTGAACTTTCTTCAGAAGAAATGAGGGTGGAGGACTGTACTAACAAGGTAAGTGAACAAGAACTTATAATGAATTTGCTGATTAGCATCTACTAAGAATCTACGAGTTTATTGCATGCTAATGAGACAAGAAATTTAATTCTCCAGTGAACGATATTTTCAGAACAACAACTAAGTCACAACTCCAAGTTAGTTAAGGTCACAAATCTCTAGAGGAATATAATTAATTTGAGTCTCCGTTCCCTTCTGCAAAGAGAGGATTGAGGAGATGTTGTTGTGAGAACATTATGTATGGCCAACTGCATGAAACATTTCATATAAGCAGGCAGAGTATAACATAAATGCCGATTGGCAATCTGCTACAAAAAATCACATTTCTGCATTATAAAATTGGAACTAAATTATAACAGTACAGGAAAGAAGTTAAAGAAAAGCTAGCAAAACAGAACTTGATGTTCCCCCCTTTACCGTTACAACCATTACAGAAACATGAATAAAACTTACAGATTATCTCAAGACGAATCACAGCTAGAAGCAGCATATCCACTGCAATAGTGTTTTATTACATCATGCTAGCAGCCTCCAGCAATTTCTCTTATTTCCTCACCCTTTCAGTTATTTCTGGATACCAACCAAATCATGAATGGCTCATTCAACAGGTTGAAAGCTCTGATTTCGGGTTCCAAAATCATAATAAGTACACCCCAGATGCAGATAAGCTTGAGCTACAAAACAGAGAAATAGATATTAGCTATAGTCTCGATACTCCGGTTGAAAAAGAAACAAATGGAAGAAACAGTGAAAAGATATCTGAATCCACAGAAGAACTTATCCATCAGACATCTGAAATTTCTGAAGAAAACAAAGCAGCAGTAGATACAGACACCAATACGTTACAAAGCTGTGCAGATCCACATGAACAACTGAAGCATCAGTTAGCTGAGCTACGCGAAGAGAAACAGGCAGGAGGAATAGCAGACACCAATACTTTACAAAGGTCTGCAGACCATGAGGAGCCTTACAGTGTACCTGCTCAGGAGGTAAAAATTGTAATTAAGATTTTGCACCATGCATCATTTGATTAAATGTATATTTTTCCTTTTTCTCCTGTATTTCTTAAAAGATTGCTAACGTTGACTGATCAAATTCCAGATCATTGACAAATCAGAAACAGAGGATATTTCTTGTGCGGATTGCCTTGAAGAAGAAAATAGCCTCAGAACCAACCAAGATAAGTTAAAAGAGGGAGAAAATTCAGAAGTGAAGACAGATGAAAATTTTGACAAGGGAGATGAATTCCAAAGCATAATGGTTAGAAATTGGAATGCAGTTATCATACATCTTACTTAAGAAAGTGTGAAAGTTGCCTATTCAGAAAATTGTTCTTTCTGTAGATGTTGAAAGGAGTTGAAAAGGATGATTACAAGCAGCATATAAAACACAACACATGTGCAGTCATGGATACAGAAGAGAAGAATGAAGATTCACCTGCTGGAGAACAAACATCCGAAAAGCTAGAAGAACTGGAGAAAATTGATATTGATGACAATAACAATATTAATCATCAAAGTACTGAGACAAACCTCCCAGAAGAGGCCACAGAATCAAAGAGTGAATGTGTTACGATGGAAATCAAGACTCCAATCAAAGAGGTCTGATTAAATTGCACACTTATATTCCATCTTAATATTTTATCAGCATGATTTGATCCGTTTTACTCCCTCCTGTCTAGGAAAGAGGTTGCTGATAGAAAATGATTGAACTCAAACTGCATGAAATATTCAGCACATAGGTTAATTACATACAGGTCCAGCTGAAAATGATTTAACGAGAGGAAACAAAGTATTGATGTAAATTACAAACTTGAATTATATTAGTAAATTGTTTGCAGGATACACACCACCTTGATATACACAGACATTATATGACAGTTCATAAAACTACTCTAGAAAAGATCACTAAGATGAAATCCCTTTCAGCCACAGCTGGCTAAGGAAAAGTCTACTGGAGACTACCAATGTTCGTAGGTGTCAAAGATGGAAAAAACAAAGATAAAAAAATAGAAGCAAAAAACATTATTCCAATCTTTTCTTACTCCCCCCTGCCTCCCCTGTTTACTCACGCATCTGACGGCGAATTATGAATTCATAGGAGGAACAAGAAGAAGATTTAAGAGAGACCACCAGCGAAGATTCCTCAAACAACAACACAACACAGGTGCAAAAAGAGGAGGAAACAACAATAAGTGAACCCGAAAGAGTAAGTTTGGAACCTTTTGGATCAGAACGAAAAACAGCAGCAAGTTCCGGAGAGATGATAACATGCAACGAAACAAACAAAATACATGAAGTAAGAGTTGAAAATGCTCCAGGTGCCCAAGTAGGACGTGTACCAGAGGAAAAGACAAGGGGCGAACAGGAAAAAGTAACCGAACATTTCACATCATTGAAATCTGTTACGGTTTCGGAAAAGGAGATAGCGATGGATAACATGGTGAGCAATGAGAGCAATACAACTAAGCAGATACACGAGCAAGCAGCATATCCTCTACTTACATTGGAAAGGGAGGAAACTATTCCAACAAGCAGCACTGATGCCAATGGTACTCCCAAAGACAGCATTACCCCACATATGGAACTGGGTGCAGAGGCCAAAAATATCCAGTACATGCAGGAAAAATGCAAAACTTCTGAAACAGAACAACATCAGGAAAATTATGAAAACAAGAAAGAAGTTGAATGTGATTCAAAAGAAGTACCAGAGGAATCCATATCGAGAGAGACACAAGCTAAGGCCGCACTATCTGACCTTGTGCATGTATCAACAAAAGAGACATCAAAAATTGAGGAAGACTTTGCTGAAGAAAGAGAAGGCAACGACAGAGAAGAGGAAGGAATTCAAAAAAAAAGAGAAGTGTCAAGTTCTGAAGATCCAGTGATCGTAGAAATCTCCAGAGATGCTGATATCAAAGTTCCTCCCAAAAAACATCAGAACATATTGTCAGGAGTCGGATCAAAAGTCAAGCACTCAATTGCAAAGGTGAAGAAAGCCATCACTGGTAAGTCCTCTCAGACCAAGCCATCATCACCAAAGTAAGGCGGAGAAAAAAGATCAAAACTTCACATTATTCGAAGTTGTAAGTACTCAAGAAAAACAAAGTGAAAAGCTTTTCAGCTACTCTAGTTTTTAATAAAGTAGAAAAGTTTGTTCAGAATGTGTAATCTTATTGTATTAGGAGTTCCATAATTATTGGATACATGCTAGCAACTTCTCAGCGACAACTCAATAACATCAACCAGTTCCACCACATACTAAGGACCCTTATTGTAGTATCAGTATGTCCCCACCAAAAGCATATCTATAATTTATTTTACATGACCCACCATTAACATTGAGAAGGAAGACTTGAAATGGGTTATCCAAGCAAGACAACTTTCCAAGTAGTTTCCCCTAGCAAGACAACTTCCCAAGTAGTTTCTCCTAGCAAGACAACTTTCCAAGTCGGCTCTGTCGTTGTCAAAAACTATCCATAGACATTATATAACTTCCTCATATTAACTACTACTTTAAAAGGCGATATTGTATTTTCACTATACAGTGAACTATGCATTAATAGTGACAAATGCCACCTACCACTACCTTGTGGAGGTAGAGAGGCTGTTTCTGGATGACCCTCAGCTCAAGTTCAGCAAATCCAAGTAGAAAGAAGAAGGAGACCGCGAAGAAAATATAGCAGATAACAAGGAAACAGAGCAAAGTCAGAAAAAACACGATGAATGGAAATTTAATTCTAAAATCTCATAGACCCACCTGAGGTGCTGTGTCAAGCAACAGTTTTTCAGCTCAAGAGAGAACATGTTAAATTGCTTTTTTGAGTTAAACCGGAGAGAGTAATAAGAACAAGAAAAAAAGTAGAAGGTTGTGTAGTTTCACCAAAAGGGTGATTTAGTGACAAAAAATAGAACTTTGCAACAAAAAAAAGGGTGATAGGTAGTTTCATGCCTATCCTAATGGAGTTGACCAACTAAAACTCAAAAGAACTTTACCTTCAAAACCTTACGATATCCATTTGGCCTCCCATGAGTTTTAGTAACAATTTCCAACAAAGAAACGTCAGCAGTAGAGCTCAGAGCCTCTCCTTTAAGGCCAAAGCTTACAAAGAAAGTATGCATATCATCTGAATGGCGGTATTTTGATGTAGCTGGTGTAAAGCAAGCATACAAAACCATAGATAAAATGACCAGACAAAGGAATCATAACAGAAGATGAAAGAAACATACACATACTGTTTCCATAATCTGGGCAATAAGTACCTAAGCACCAATATGTATGTTCCAACTCAACTCCAGCTAGAATAAATAATCAAAACATACATACATTAGTGTTCAACACAAAATATATTTCATCTCCCCTTTTTTTGTGTTTTGGGGAGGCGGCAGAAGTATAGAAAGTATTTTATTGCAAATGAAGCACCAGGAAAGAAATGTACATGAACATCTTTATTTTGTGTTGCAGCCATACAAGTTTTCCCAATTACAAGTAAAACCACAAAATAATACATAAAAGATCATCTGTAAAAAGATACTGATGAACACACTTAAAAGAATAACAAACATAAAAAGAACAGTCCCATGAGTAGGTAAATCTCAGGGAAAAACAAATTCCTGTTTTTCAGTTAAGCAGGGGAAAACAGGGGAAACGAATTCTTGAATATGCTTAACATATTCTGCTAGGATGACAACATAACTTACTTTTTTCAACTTCTTTCAAAAGACTTCTTGAATTTCCTTTATATGCTACATAAAAATAAATTCTTAAAATTACGATTTCTTAAATATGCATTTAAGAATACCAATGTCACTTCAAAATTCAACATGCATTATCGAGTTCTTGAATTCCAGCATGCAAGAATTCAACATATCGAGTTCTTGAATTCCGACATGCAAGAATTCAACATATCGAGTTCTTGAATTCCGACATGCAAGAATTCAACATATCGAGTTCTTGAATTCCGACATGCAAGAATTCAACATATCGAGTTCTTGAATTCCGACATGCAAGAATTCAACATATCGAGTTCTTGAATTCCGACATGCAAGAATTCAACATATCGAGTTCTTGAATTCCGACATGCAAGAATTCAACATATCGAGTTCTTGAATTCCGACATGCAAGAATTCAACATATCGAGTTCTTGAATTCCGACATGCAAGAATTCAACATATCGAGTTCTTGAATTCCGACATGCAAGAATTCAACATATCGAGTTCTTGAATTCCGACATGCAAGAATTCAACATATCGAGTTCTTGAATTCCGGCATGCAAGAATTCAACATATCGAGTTCTTGAATTCCGACATGCAAGAATTCAACATATCGAGTTCTTGAATTCCAACATGCAAGAATTCAACATATCGAGTTCTTGAATTCCAACATGCAAGAATTCAACATATCGAGTTCTTGAATTTTCCTTCTTATTTTTTAATGGATGGAAGATAATGGGAAGAGTAGTAGAAAACCGAGAAAAATGATTTAGGGTTTAGGGTTTTGATCGGACATCTTCCAATTTCGATTTCTCGTATTTTCCTTCTTTCTTTTTCTGTATGAATGGAAGAATACAAGATAATGGAAAGAGCAAAGAATTCAATTATCGATTTATCATTCTTTCTTTTTCTGAATGAAGGGAAGCGGTAGAGTATGAATACAGGCGGTCGGTGTATATGGCGGTGGTGAGGTCTAATATGCGCAGGTGGTAATATGTGGGTGTTAAGGTGGTGAGGTCTAATATGCGCATGTGGTATGTGGGTGTTACTTAGGGGTCGTTTGGTAGAGTGTATTATGAAAAATAACGCATGCATTAGCATTGTGTATTACTAGTACTTTGTTTGGTACTCTTTTTCAACCTATGTATAGTGTATTAAGGTGTGTATTGTTAATACCATGGATTTCTAGGTATTGACATCAAACCAAACAATGTATAAGAAATAATGCAAGCATAACTAATGCATGCATTACTAATACATCATATTCAGCATTATTCTTATACACTCTGCCAAACGACCCCTTATAGTTTTCCCACTGGTTAATACACGCGGGAATGAAACCAAAAAATAATAATAGATAAAACACGCGCAAAAAAGAATCTATTTAATACAAAATATATTACTTGCTATTTTTAAAAATATATATATTCTATATTTATTTTATTAATTAATAAGAAAAGTCTATTTTTATTTTAACTTTTGACTCAATTGTTTTCTTAGTGCAAATTTTGGAATATGAAAAGATAATTACAGCTATTTTTAAATTGATATACTCCAAAATCTTCTCATGTAGAACTGATATAATCTTCGTTACAAAAATGGCTCATATATACCTCTATCGTTATAAAAATGATTCATAATTGGAAAAAGAGTCTGAAAAATACTTCAACTTTAGCAGAAATTGTTGTTCCGATGCCAAACTTTATGGAGGACCTTTTACCCCTAGACTATTTTAAAGGTATATATGTGCCCACGTGGACACGTTACTATTTATAAAGATGCAATATTTATGATGTCCATGTGGGCACATATATACATTTAAAATACACTATTAAATAGTGCAGGATGGTAAAAGATCATTTCCAAAATTTAGTATTATTATAGCAATTTCGATCAAAGTTTGGATATATTTCTAACTTTTTTTCCTATGAAATATGAACGGATTGAATTATCCCTTTTTTTGTTGACCTATTTCAACTCCACCCAAATTTGACTTAACCCGTCCATTAGTCACCACTATATTTATATTAGGACATAAAGAACTGTTATGATAATGATATCATAAAATAGGTTTTTTTTGTTATGTCATTTAATTGTTGAGATGATTAAATTTGTATGTCTCGATCTCTAACTCTCTCGTTTTTTATCCATTAAGTAACAGTAGAGATACTTTTGGACCAAATTATTGATGATAAGAACAGTTTTAGACTAAATTATTTACTTCTAAATATTTTGAACTCTTTTTTTAATATATAAAGAGATATTATTTTAAAGAAAGTTGAAGAAAATTCAACCGATAATGGTGAAATTGAGTTGTTTTAGTGGAGAAATCTCTATCAACTCTAAATTAGGGTTATGAAATTATTTGTTTGAAATAAAACTCCTTGAATTTCTTCATTTTATCCTCTCTTTTTTCTAACAGTTAATAATAGAATTGAGACGTTTCAAAATAAATCACTCATTTTTTTAAGAAGAGGTTTTAAAATTATTTGGTTTAAAGCTGGACCCACCTCCATTTTGTTTAAAATCTCATTCTTATTTTTGGTGTTGAAGAATATTTCAAAAAAATTAATTTCACAAAGTAATTTCTAAGTATTTGAAAAGGATAGTAATGGTGATTCCAAATGAATATGATAGTGGTGAGGAAAAAAGTGAGGTGATTGAAGATAAGAGAGATGATAAGGGTAGATGGTGGTGACAATGATAGCGATTGCGGCTAAAATGGTGGTGATGTTGGAAGAAGGTAAGATTAAGAAAGAAGAAGATGAAATAGATTTTTTTTTAAAAAGGAAAAATGCTCTCACGTGTTGAATATCTATGTAATGCACTTTTCATGCCATGAACAATGTAATGCTTAATAGGTACTCATTATGAATAATGTAAATGTTTAATAAGTACATGCTTTAATTTAGATATTCATTTGAAATGTGAGGACAAATGTAATTAGTGATCAATGAATTAAGCATAAAAAAATTAATCCACAAGAATTAATCCACAGTAGTTCATAGTACCAAACACTAGTAGGAGAACAATACCATTAGCTACAAGGTTATAACAAAAGTCAACAGTTCTTTACTTATCCAAGTCAAATTCCAACCACATGCCAAAGAGGGGGAGGATTGAATACTAGTGCAAATTAACCAATCTCATATGACTCAAATAGTGGATTCATGACTCATCTAACAAAGATGGATTTCCCATGACGAAGGATAAAAAGTATGACCCCAAACAAATATATTTATGGCACAACATACCAAAAGAGACCCTACCCAAAACTACAAATCAAAATTCAAAATGGACACTTTGCCAAAAAATATGCGAATCATCTCTTATGTTGTTAGCCTTTATCTTCTTGGAGTGTTAACAAAAAGAAATGTTTTCAGGAATTCGCACAAAAATAGGTAAACTAAATTTTTTATTCTCATGGCATCTCCAATCCTAAACTCAATTTTACGCTCCAAATATAGAGTTTTCTATTTTTTCAAACAACCAACTCCAGTCCAATTTTTTATTCTACTTTCTAAAAAGAATATTTTTCTCTCTTCTTAATATTATATTATTATTTTTATTTCGTTCTTATTTTCTTATTTCACAATATAAATTCATTCTTTCTTTTTTCCAAATAATCATTTTATATAATTTTCATGTGATATAATTTATTTATTTTTCAATTTTTATTTAATATAAAATTTTATTTTATTCTAAATTTCTAAATATCAGAAATTGCAAGAAAATATTACTTATATAATATACAAATTCAAATAAAAGTGAAATACAATTACGTAAACATTACATAAACCCTCAACTTTCAAAAATGTTACGTTATTTCCATAAATGTTCTATTAATGGCTACAGAGTTCAAAATGAGTATTTTTGTCCTTAATATTTTTATGTCTAACTAAAAATTATTTAAATCGGAGATTTTCATTTACCATCATACCCTAATTTTTTTTCCGAATAGTGCTAAATTGGAAATGACCTACCGGATTACTAAATTAGTGTTGTGATAAATTAATTATTATGTTATGTATTGAATTGTGTTTATCTTGTATTTAAATTATTATGTTATGTATTGTATTTTTAAATTAAATTTTTCATCTTATCATTTTAATTTTGTGCATTATTTATAGTGAAATTAATAATAAAATAAAATTATATTATTGATGAAAATTAGAAAAAAAAAGAAAATACTTTAATTTGGGATGAAAGTAGTACATATTAAATAATATTTTAAAAAAAATATTATATTACATTTAAAAAGAATTATGAATATTAGATATTTAATTACTGACACTATATGTAAAATAATATGTTAATTAGAAAATAATAGTAATAATAATAAAATAATGAAAAAGTGAAATATAGAGTGTGAATAGTAGTTCTCCAAATTTGGGGGGTTGGACTGTCCATTCTCTATTTTACTTTCTAAATATAGAGAATAGAGAGTAGGTGAGTTGGAGATGGTCTTACTTTTAATTAGATTGTTATATAATTTCACGTAAATAAAATCTTTATTTGTGATTTTTTTTCAAACTTTTAAATGTTTAAATTTAAATATTTTATCACGTCTAATTTAATTCAGCCCAAAAAAAACATTTTTTCAATAGGTCAACTCCGATAATATGATTTGTTTGATCCAACTATGATCACTTTTCATTAGAGTATTAACTATTACAAAGTCTATCTCGATGAATGAAGGGATTAATCTGTCATTACTCTAATTTCAAAGGAGTAAATCGCATTATTTTAAAGATGCCAAAATGAATATTATCCATTTTACACGGTCCATTTCATAATATAAACCTACAAACCGCCAAACGCGAAAATTTTCAAATTACTTTCCCGCCTTGTGGGAAAACTAGCTCGCGCCAAATCCCAACATTAGCTTCATTAGCAAATCTTTCTTCAACGCCGCTCTCATTCCCATCCTCCGATACAGCAACTCGCCGGCTGTACCCCTTCAGCCTTTTTTTGTCAAACAACACAAACATCAACTCTCGTTTGTACTCGACATAGAGGCGGATCTAGAATTTTGATTTATAGAGCGGATCAAGTACTATTGTATTGTAGGGTTTCTCCTCGTCCAAAACAGATTACGGATTTTTTTTTGTAAATGGACGCCTTCAAGCATCAGTCGTTCTTCCAAGATATCAAATCAAGGGAGGTTCATGGATACAGAGGTTTGCCCCCAAAACGCTTACTCGATAACTAGTACTTTCTTATATTACTGCTCACTGTTTTTTCTTTAAATTTGGGTTAGGGGAAATGGGTAGGAGATTACAAGGTGGGTAATTGAACCACACCTTGAAAGTGTAGCCAACCAGCTACCAAGTGTTTTTTCTAAGAAATTGGGTAGGTGAACTAGAAATGGCGAAGGGATTTCTTAATGGTGAAAATTGAACCCTTACCAACAAGTTGAAAACTCAGGACATTCTAGTAGATTCCCCATTTTACGTCTCCCTTATTTCTTTTCTGACTACAATTTTTTTTCCAGTTAAAAGACGACCTTACATCAGTCACGAATTGTCTAATTTCAATCAAATTGGAGCCGTAGCAGTTGACCACAACGGGTTCACGCCACCTCCAATGGCCCTATCTTTCTGCAAGGTTGGATCAGCTTTATATCTCATTATGTGTGGATTGGGTAAACAGTTGTGTTATTTCAAGTGATTTCGGTAAATTATACAATTGGGCGTTCTTTTTTTTTTTGGCAGACAAGTAAAAACTCACATATTGTTGCTGTCACTGACGAGGGTGGCTACCTTAGCTTGTTTAACACCCGGGTGCAATTTCCTTCTTCTTCTACTCACCTGCAAAATGCAGGTAAATCATCAAGTTTATAGTTTAGAGATTCTCAGTTTAGCATTTCAAGGTATCTTTTGTTGAGGGGTTTTTGATGAAAATTTTACTATTTACAGAAAAAGCTAAGGTATCAGAGTGGGTTGCTCATGATAATGCCATATTTGATGTATGTTGGATCAAGGTACGTCTCAGCTTCCTATACTTCAGAAGCTATATTATTAAGATTACTTTGTGTGTATCCAATGTCATGCACAAATGAAATTTATGCAACTCAAATGCAAATAGACCAAATAGATCAGGATAAAAAGATGAAATTTTGAGGCATCTATTCTTAAGATGTTCACTTTGAGGGTATTTTGCATAGGAAATATTTAATTGTTCAAACTAAGAATCTAAATATCCATGTATTTATTTTTGTGCATGAGTATTTCAGTAATATAGTCACAAGACTGATAGATGTGTGAAGTTATTTTATGCTAAATTAGATTTCCAGAATTGCTATCAACCTTCTTAAGTGTTTTTCTAGAAGAAAAAAAACTGAAGATATTTATTACTTTTGATTAAAAAAAAAAGTAATAAGCTATTTGGAATCATAGTAATCATTGTCCCGTTTCTAATATTGTTCGAGGAGCAAAGTTCATAATTGGAGTTTCATTATCCACAAGTGCAGAATTTTCACAATTTAGTCCAAGAAAGTAATCAAGCTACACATAAGGGCCTATCAAGTGTTGAAGATTGTCTTAAGTCAATGAAGTTGTTCCATACCTAACAATTTAAACTTTTAGATAAGGTGGTTCACACAACTCAACATAGAGAAAGCTGTAGGAACCAATTTATGGGTAGAAATGTGTTACTTAAGTTTTTGCCATGCTTTATTTCTGTTTTCCATTTGATTTTTCTCAACTCTTTACTTGATTTTCTTTGCAGGAAGATACCAATATCTTAACAGCTTCAGGTGATCAAAGTGTGAGTAATTATTTCACTTTTTTTCTTCTGTTGTGTAGCTAATTAGTTTTATTCATATTTCTCCGTCCGTTTTATGCACTCAAAAGGACAAATCCATGTTAGCTAAATGTCAAAAACCATTAGATAGATATTTTATCATTTTGAATGCTGTATTCATGTAATTGATTTCAGGTACCCAATTACTTTTCTTTTACATTATTAACAAATTTTCACAATGAACTTGCGCAGATAAAGGTATGGGATGCACAAGGAAATCAATGTGTGAGAGCACTAATGGGTCACACTGGGAGTGTAAAATCGATTTGTCCTCATCCTACAAATCATGGTAGGTTTGGGGTCCTCTGTTTTTCTTTCTGGAGCCATTGGTTTTCTTTTATACTCTAGCAAAAGACATGATATGGCATCATTTTGATGTGTTATTTTATTTTTGGTTCGATGTAGATATTATTGTTTCTGGTTCTAGAGATGGGTCATTTGCACTCTGGGACTTGAGGTGCTCTGACAGTAGCAGTGAAAACTTTTGCATACCGTAAGTACAGTGCTACTCCCACATGTGACTAGAATGGTGATTCAAGATTATGCATTACGATTGTTTTGATGAACAGGGGCAACTATTTCTGTTTATCAATAGTAAAAAGAAAGAATTAGAATTATTCATACTTGATCCTTTGAAGAACCTGTCTTCTGTATTTAGGTCAATTGCTACCGTCCATGAGGCTCACATTTCTCCCTGTCAGAGGCGGACTAGACGTGGAAAGGTTAGTTTGATAATCATTACTTGAAAAGACTCATCTCTACATATTTTCAACACAACCTATTTTATCCTTACTGGGAACCACTATTTCAGGCTTCCTCTGTGAGCATTACATCTATACTTTACCTTAAAGACGAGCTTTCCATAGCTAGTGCTGGAGCAGTTGACAGGTGACTGAGAAAACTTGCCATGCTTATCAAATTATGCATGCAACTTAGGCAGGGATTTCACTGTGAGATTATGCAATACTCACTACTTTTTTCCATGGTAAATTTCAGTGTCATAAAGTTCTGGGATACAAGGAATCTCAAATGTCCTGTTGTTCAGGCATGCCCTCATCCTGATGTATCAACTCAGAAGGTAATAATAGACACTCCATTTCAGATGTGTGTTTTATAGAGTATTCAATTTCTTTAGTGTTTCACCGTCTCTCAAAAGCATACAGCAATGTCTTGCTTAAGATAAAACCAGGCTGCCACCACGTGACGTTAAATTTGGAGGCTTGGTTGGAATTAAGAGGGTCCAATTTGTTGAATATTCAGATGTCCCTGATGTGATATAATTTTTTTCTCTTGTTCAGGTACAACGATATCATGGAGTATCTAGTTTGTCTCAAGATTTAAATGGAGCGTTTATTTCTGCATCATGCATGGACAGCAGGTATTCCAATTCCTTGAAGAGCTTATTTCAGCTTGGTGTATGTTTTTCTTTATCCACAATATACTCAGGGATTTCTAGATTATGTTGCCCAATGCACTCTCAAGAAAAACAATATCAATATATTCACCATATACAAAAACCTATAGACACCATGCCCAATGTCTAATATTTTTCTCTTTCGAATTTGCTCTCTTTCAGAATCTACCTCTACAATGTACTTCAGGCAGAAAAAGGGCCTGTTAAAACTTTCAAAGGATGCAAAATAGAATCATTTTTTGTCAAGGTGAGTGCTATTCTCTATTTTTGCTGCTTGTGATTTGGATACAATCCTTGTAACTAAGTGAAAATGACCTTGATTTTGATGTAATTGCAGGCAGCTATAAGTCCTGATGCAGCTCATATTCTTAGTGGTTCCAGTGATGGAAATGGCTACGTTTGGCAGGTCAGTTTTTTCAATTATAAAAGCTTCTCACTGGAGTTTTCTCTATGTGAAGTTAACTAATCAGCTCAATGTATCAGGTAAACAAACCTCTTGAAGATCCAATTATGTTGAAAGGCCATGATGGAGAAGTTACAGCTCTAGATTGGTAAGTTTGCTCAATGCTATAGATTCTAAGCTGGTGTACCTATTCAAATCTAAACCTAACTTTTGAAAACTAAACTCTCTCAGGTGCACATCAGAAACAGGCAAAGTTGCTACGTCATCAGATGATTTCACAGTAAGTTGTAGAGATATATTGATCAAAGTGTTGGATAAATGAACTAGTTCATTCCAAGTACATGAATTTACTTATTTCATGATGAATCATAAAACGTAATGTATTTAGTCTTAAGATGCATGTGCCTTGTAGAATGAAATTAAGGTGCGTGTAACAGATTAGGAACTTGTAGAGGATTTCCTACAAATACCTAGGTACTATATCTATTTTATTCAAGGTAATTTGGAAGAAGCAAAAAAAAAAAAACTTTCCAAATGGAGTGCTCATCCTTCCCTAAGTTTCAAACATTTGGTATTAGAGCCAAATTTCTTGAGGTACCTATGACTGAGGATTCAGAATTCTTAAAGGTCAAGAGATTTATAATCAAACACTGTCTTGCAAAATTTTGTGATCTTTGTTTTCTTATTTTGTGTTTGTTCCCTTTAGGAAGATGTCAATAATGTGTTTTTTCTATCAAATCTGTGCCAGGTGCGGTTTTGGAACATCCACAACAGTTGTTACTCAAACACACGATCTCCATCATCCATTCGAAGGAGAGTAACAGCACTTTCATGCATGCAACGCCGGAAGCTGTTTTCAGATGAAAAACCAGCCAGCATCAAGAATGTCTCTGCTGGCATTGACTCAAACTTGACATGTCATCAAGACTTGCCTGATCCTATCACAGTCCCTGAAATGAGCACTCCAATATCAAAGAAGAGAAAAGCTTTACCAAGTGTTGAACCTCAAGAAAACTTTGAGAAAACCCCAGAAGCTGCCAAGAGAAGTCCTTCATCTGTTCTGAACCCCCCTTCCTCTTTGAGGAAGACAATCAGAGATTACTTTTTAGTCACTCCTCCTTCAGGTTTACACAGTAAATGACAACCTCTATCTTGAAGAATGTAGTTTTGTTTATACATAGCAAATAGATTCAGATATACATTCCGTCAAGGATTATGTGCTAAGACTCTTTAAGTAGCTCCAAGTTTTTGATCACATACAATTTATTTCTCTAGCTAAGAGCAAAACGAAATTAATTATGAAAAGAACCAAAAAGTCACTGTAAATAGAGTGAATTGCATTATGTATTGATGCATTGATCTTTTGATTACTAGTTGGATTAGTTCTCAGCTTAGCTTGGATTAGAGATACAAAATAAACTCTCTTTTTTTTTTTGGAAACATGTTTAATTTTGTCTGTTTTGATGTGACCAAACTTTGAGCAGGTTAATTCATGATTTGTAACTGCTGCTCTTGGTTGGTGAGATATATGTACTGAATAATATTATGCTGACAGAATCTTCCAGTTTCTTTTAATGATGATCGTCAAGTTAAGGACTTTATTCACCTCTTACCAAATTCTGGAACAGGACCATAACTGGATCGACTTAAACAACACATAGGATCATATTAATTTATTATGATAAAATATATATATATATATATATATATATAACTTTCATGGATGGATTCTATTGATTGGCATGTAGATCACTAGCAACCTAGCAATTTGTCTTACATACCACTAAAGTTGTTCCAGAGTAAAGAGTTTGAGGGTGGGACTTGGGAGTGAGGGATTTGGGGAACTAAAAACATTTTTTTGTTTTCCAATAAAGTTGTTAACTACTCTAGCTACTACCACTTCCTAACTGAAATGGAAGAACAAAAGGATAAAAAGACCAAGTGAGACAGACGGTGTATATTTTATTTGATTAACTTATCTAGATAATGAATATTGAGAATACATTTTTTTTAAAAACTTCCTAAATTAGAGTATAGAATATACACTTTTTCATGTGATTAGGATTTAGGTACCCAATCGAAATAAGTGGTAGTAGAGGCGGACTCACACCTTTAGGAGGGGTGCACGTGTATCCGCTAACTTCAGAAAAAATCATATGTATATATGTATCTGACATAAACTAGGATATAGTAAACAATGCACCCATAAAAAGCATAGGAATGCCTTTATGTTGTTGGTAAACCACCCCTGAGACGCATTCCCTTATCTAAATTTGGTGGACATTCTTTCCAGCCTTAGGGTTTGAATTCAGCTAAAACCCTTTTATTATTTCAAGTCTTCAAATCATGAATTCGCCTTTGAGTGGTAGTTAGTTGTGCAAATAAAATTTAGACAAATTAAAGAGGATTCAGCTTTAAAATAAACAAAGAATATTTACTATGACTTGTTCTTAAATGCACGCGCAAATTACTTCACATCATGCGCTAAATTATCGCATAAAAGACGCAACTTTTGGAATTGGGATCCATGTTGGGATTGCATAATAGTTAACTTTATTCTTATCCTTATCAAAATAAAATAATCACTAGTCACTTTATTCTTTTCGCCTCTAAAATATAGTAACAAAAGCACTTATAATAAGAGAAATTAAGATCTCTTATCTACTAACAAATTGAACAAAAAAAAGAAATAGTTTTTTCAAAAAAAATTATGAATATAACATTTATGCCTTACAAAATCAATTGTCCTGTGACATAAAGTTGCCCGTGAACTCTCAATAATAATAAAAAATACAAGGGACCAAAATTTAACGAATTGAAAATGTCAGTACTATTATATTCACTTCTAGGAACCAATAATCTGCTCCTTAATCATTAGAATTTTACCTTTAATTTATTGATCAATATGTAATTGCAATCTAAATTCTAAGCAATGGTTGAGCAGTTATACGAAAAGAATCTTAGCACTGGACCTACTATATATTAGTACTTATTATTTATTAATGATCAGTTATATAATTCTCAAAGACTCTGAGAATCTAACATTAATTCTTTTTATTAATTTACGAGCTAAATAAAGCTACATATATATGGGTAAAAACATTAAGAAAAGATAATTGGCCTTATAAATGAGTAACGGTTTTTATTATTTTTAATAAAGCATGCAATATTGATGGATTAGAAAATTAAAGATAGATTCATGTATCTAAAAAAGAAGGGTTTTATCTAATGAATATTTATAATTAATCATGAAAAATGACTCCTGATTTCCACATTCATTAGTTGATATATACAAAAATAATATTCCATTAATATGTCACAAATGTGACGTTAAATGTAATCCTTATTGCCTTATAAAGCATTTAATCGATTAATCATGCCAACTTTAAATGTTTATTTCTATATTATATTTTTCTAAATAATAATAATATTCGACCATGTAAAAAGGTAAGTATTAAAAATAAAACTTAAAGTATATATAATTTTATCTAAAAAATGAAATGCTTGTATATATATATATATAATAATGTATCATAGATCTATAACACGACATTATTTACTAACTCAAATTTCAAATTTCTGGCAACTGCTGATGACATATAGAATTATTTGTCTAAGATTTTTATTATCATTTTAAATAGTAGAGTTCGAGAATAAAATTAAAGAGCAAAAAGAATGATGAAGTATAAGAAACAGTATAGCATCATATTAAATTATCCGTCCTCTCAAGAAGATTTTATTTCAGTATTGAATTATTGTTTATAAAGATTTAGTTACTGTTTCAATAATGAGCCAAACAGTAACATTTTCTGGAATTTCAGAATATTTTCTATTGTACATTTATTTGGTAGGTGAGGGGCTTTTATATGAAATTTTGACCTACGACAATTAATATTTGCTTCTTTCACGGATTCGAGCAGTTTCTTATATATGTGCGCACTTTATTTATTATTATTACGAAAAAGAGATGAAAACTATATGATAATGGCAGGAAATTTTTAGCCTTAAATTTGAATAAATCAGAAAGAACATGTTGTTTCAATTTGATACTATAAAAAATTCTTGACTACTTGCATAGGAACAATTTCATCTACCAAAGTATTTTTCCTTTTCAATATTTTTTTATGGGAGCTTTAGATTTGAATATATGAGTTCGATATAACTCAATAATTTTAGCCAAACAATAGATATGCATTAACAAACTTACTAAATATGTACAAAAAATTAAATTTAAATTCATTTATCAACACTTAATTAAGTCGCTATATATAAAATCTATAAATAATCAAATCTTGGACGTGTCTTTTATTTTGTGCCTTATTACAATTAGGGAAAAGGGTCTGAAAAATACTTCAGTTTTGGCCGAAATTACTGTTACGATACCAAACTTTATGGAGGACCTTTTACCCCTGTACTATAAAATAATATATTTTAAAGGTAGATATGTGCCCATGTGGACACGTTATTTATGATGTCCTCGTGGACACATATATACCTTTAAGATACACTATTAAATAGTGCAGGAGGTAAAAAGTCCTTTCCAAAGTTTGGTATTGTTACAACAATTTCGGTCAAAATTCAGATATATTTCAGAACCTTTTCCCTTACAATTATCAATCAATTATGCACTCAAATCATTATGCAAATAAGAAAGATGGTCAGGATGCAATTAAATGTCCAAATTGAAATGTGGCCAAGAGATTTGATTTTGTATTTTTTATTAATTTTTAATAAGAGATATTATTTTTACATCTAAAACTAAACGAGTCTAAAAAGAATAGATTTTTTTCTTCAATTCCATTTATAGTGATTACAAGAGATAATTTCCACGTAATAAACTGGATTGCGTAAAAAAAATTCTTATAACTAATAAATTGGTGTGTAGTGGAAAATGATTATTGATATTACCATGCATGTACATGTCATGCCGACAGAAAATTTGGTTTTAGTGTTCCCATAGAATAATTACAACTATATATATATATGCAAAGAAATGATAACTTAAGCTAAGAGCCAATATTAAAGTCAATCTATTTAAATTATTATTACACATAATTGATTGCATAAATATATTTTACATTATATATATATATATATATACATATATATATA
>NW_006238930.1:3226193-3226639 GCF_000226075.1 Solanum tuberosum | reverse complement strand
TTACATTATATATATATATATATATATATATATATATATATAACTTAATATACTCTCAATCGCCTTTTATACACTAACCATTTAAAAAACTAGAATGAAAGTAATATCACTAGAGTTAATTAACAGGGCGTGTCTTACTATATCTACTTACAATTTTCATTAAATTTTTAAAAATAATCATATTCATAATAAATATTGTTAACTAATATATATAGTGTAAAAATTCACTAAACATCGTACATAATTTTTATTTTATTTTGTTGAAAGCAATATGTTAGCCAAACAAATAGTATGTGTCCCATAAGTTTTACTTGATTAGGAAATACCCACTTATTTAAATGTGCTTAGTCCCTTTTACTTCCCACTAGTTTTCTTCTTCATTTCTCTCTCTCTCTTCAATTCTAGGGTTTCTAATTTTCTCTCTCAAAAAAAAAAAAAAAAAAAAA
>NW_006238930.1:3223050-3226119 GCF_000226075.1 Solanum tuberosum | reverse complement strand
AAAAAAAAAAAAAAAAAAAAAAAAACTCTACTAATTGCTAGCTAGCATGCTCTAACAAGAATCAAGTTACATAGCTTGAAAGACTTTGCAACTACCAAAAGGAAAATTTAAGGTATCTTTTTATTATTTCTTTAATTTATAGGGCTGAGAGACCTATAAAATCCCTACAACGTGTAGATCGATCTGTTAGTAAGTAAGTTGAGTAGTTTTTTTTTTTTTTTTGTCAACATGTTTGAAGGACAATGATATGAAATTACATTAGGTATAGTGTGACTTTTTATTAGTTGATGTGAAAAAAAGACATGTTTTGCGGAAGTTTGCAGGTGGAATGTCGGATATATACTTTAAAGGCAGCATAGTAAGTTTACAATATGTTCCACTGTTTTGCTCCAAATTAAATTAAAATGGTCATGGCTACTCATACATCACAATATATATAATTATATATAGTGTGTTTTAGTAAATTGAGAAACCAAGATTACTGAGCATAATCTTTTCTTTATTTTTAATTTACAAAGTTTCCCTTGTGTGTTTTACAATGTCAAAATAAAGGGCCATTTTGATTAGACTAATATATAGTGGTTAGATTTTATGCATATCATTTGACTTTTGTGCAAAGGAATTTTTCAACATAAAAGAAATGGTCATCATGAGTTTAATTTACCTTAGAACTTTAAAGCTATGATCATATGAAATCTATTTCTTCCTTGATCCTAAAATACTTGGAGATTATTAAATATCACTCTTGTCCTTGAGAATTCATCATCTAAATATAGACATATATAGTTGCCTATTTAATCCCACTTCATCTACACCATTCGTACGTATAAATGATATTTTACACAATCAAGCTAAGGTAAAAAATAATCTGATGATGTAAAAATTATTTAATTGTCCGTGTACAGTTATAACTTCAATTCAAGTTAGAGGTACATAATGGCTTCTTCCAGTAGCTACTCCAACCCTCCATGTGCAGCTTGTAAATTTTTGAGAAGAAAGTGTCTACCAGGTTGCATCTTTGCTCCTTATTTTCCACCAGAAGAGCCACAAAAATTCTCGAATGTACACAAAATATTTGGTGCAAGCAATGTAAGTAAACTCCTCAATGAAATTCAAGCTCACCAGAGAGAAGACGCGGTTAATTCTCTTGCTTATGAAGCTGAAGCGCGTATGAAAGATCCAGTTTATGGTTGTGTTGGAGCTATTTCAGTTTTACAAAGACAAGTTATACGCCTTCAGAAAGAACTTGATGCTACCAATGCTGATTTGATGAGATATGCTACTAATCAACAAAGTAATAATAATTTTAATTATGGGACAAGTCATGATGATCATCATCAAACTAATTATGGGTTTTCTCCTAATACTACATGGAACAATAACCCTGAAGCAGATGATGATATACAGTAGCATGTGTAATTCATGTCCCAATTATCTACTTGTTTAATTTGTGTGATGCTATATATATATACATATAGCTATTGGTATATTTAGTTACTTGTCGATCATTTTTATTAATTGCTCCCTTTTGAATGGGCGATTAAGTGCATCTGTATTGTACAAAAACTGAATTATATGTATATGGATGTTATTTGGGTATTCATGCTAATTCTAAGTTTGTATGTGCCAATCAATTTTTCATATATCATTAGGTTAAGTTGACATACCATAACACATAAAGTGTACGTCTAGACAAGTTTAAATATGATGATTTTGAAGAGAAAAAAAAAAAGGTACTAACTTGTTATAATTGGTTAAATTAAATTGATAGTGAAAATCGTCTTTGCATTAATAGTATATAAAGTTACATACAATGACATACTTATTATTTTTTCACTTGTCCTAATAAAACTACTAGAGATATATAACTTCTTCTTCTTTAAAAAAAAATTAAAAAAGATAAGAGATGGATATTAGGATTATCAATAAGGATTATAGTGAAACCTTAAGATTTATTCATTTTTCGTTAGAATTTCGGATTCTAAACTGAAATGTTTTATCTTGACTTCAAATTTAATCAGATTTTGATACGAATATCAAATATAAAAATACAAAAACATAAAAGAAAAAAGAAGAAGTTTATGATTGCGTTTGCTTTAACTTTAGAAAGGACGTCCTAGTTATCTTCCACAGAGAAGTGCAGTAGTGGCCCATTGCTAGCAAAGTTCAAGACTAGCCGTCAGAATCTTGTACACTAATAAATCATCCCAAAAGCAATTTTGTTTCTTCTTTTAAACATCTGTCCTCCTCTTTTTTTTTTATTATTGTATTACTCATAACTTAATTAAATAATCAACCCTCTTGTAGCAATGACTTGAGATGTGTTTGGTACGAGCAAAGAAAATAAGTGAAACTTTTACTTTATTTTTAGTATTCGATAGATAAGCAAAAAAATTTATGATTAAATAATAGCTATATCAATAAGAGCAAACCTCGTCTTTACTTCATTCCTCTTTTCATTTCTATCGAGAACGCTATGTCATATGATGATATATTTAAAAGATCTCACTAAAATTTCTGACTATATAGTATGATGTGGATTTTTATCATACTCAGTGGCGTAGCCAGAAATTTCACGAAGGGTGTCCAAGAATTGCATAGGTAAAAAAAAATAATTTAACGATGGGTGCACAAAAATTTTGAAATCAAACTACGTAACATTAACAATTAATTTTTTAAAATCAAACCACATAAAATTTAGCTTGAATTTTCATGTTTATTTAATAGGAAGTGAACAAAAAGAAAAAGAGAGAGAAAATTCAGTTTATAATGAAATCACTTTTATACTTCAAGATTTCACCAACCTTTGGTGAATTAACAACAATATATGCAAAATAAAGAGTAAAATCAAACCAGTTTTTCTAAAAAGAAATTCTATATAGAGCCATTTTCAACTTTAGTAGTTTTATAGAAAAAAAAATAGAATTTGCTTATTAAATTTAAATTAAACAATTACTTTTAAATTTTATTTAAAATTTTAGTGAAAAGAAAAAGTGATTAAAAATTATTGTTTACTATGTTTTTTTTTTGTTATATTTTTAAGTTGTAGGTCTCTAATTTGAGATTATT
>NW_006238930.1:3195676-3221896 GCF_000226075.1 Solanum tuberosum | reverse complement strand
AAACCACATAAAATTTAGCTTGAATTTTCATGTTTATTTAATAGGAAGTGAACGAAAAAGAAAAAAGAGAGAGAAAATTCAGTTTATAATGAAATCACTTTTATACTTCAAGATTTCACCAACCTTTGGTGAATTAACAACAATATATGCAAAATAAAGAGTAAAATCAAACCAGTTTTTCTAAAAAGAAATTCTATATAGAGCCATTTTCAACTTTAGTAGTTTTATAGAAAAAAAAATAGAATTTGCTTATTAAATTTAAATTAAACAATTACTTTTAAATTTTATTTAAAATTTTAGTGAAAAGAAAAAGTGATTAAAAATTATTGTTTACTATGTTTTTTTTTTGTTATATTTTTAAGTTGTAGGTCTCTAATTTGAGATTATTCTAATAGATAATATGAGTTTTGAATTGTTGAAAAAATAACATATTTATTAAATATGATTAGGTCTCTAATTAAGATTTTAATAGATAATATTAATTTTGAATTATTAAAAACATAACTGATTTATTAACTATAATTAGAAATTAATTAGGATCTTTTTGAAAATGAAAAAACAAAATGCAGCAACTGGGATTCGAACCTGTGCGTGTGCGCATTAATAAACCTTCACGTTGGGCAAAGATACCGCTGAGCTAAGAAACTTTACTGTGCTTAAGGGTGTCCAAAATGTCTTATTTAACCATTTAAAGTATAATTTTACTTATATATATGATGTAATTTTTTAACGAAGGGTGTCCAATTGGACACCTGAGCATAGTGTACCTCCGCCCCTGATCATACTAATATGTGGATGGTAACATTTTGGCATCTTGAATTAAATAGTAGTAATATATTATATTGTACAATATGGCACTGTCTTGGTCTAGATATAACAGTTGCCTACTTTTATAGGGTTCGGAAAAATATTGTTCTTCCATGTGAGATGAACCCATAATTATGTGAACCCACACATCTATTCTAGCAGCTTGCGACAATTCTAATTCTTGTCCCCCCTTCATTTTTCTTCCCTTGAAATAAATGATTTTTAAAAAATTTACTATACATTATTTGTCCACTTTGAATTTCATACGTTCTTTAAAAAATAATTATTATTTATCATACTATTCATATCAACTAATGTTCAAGGTATAACAAGAAAAAATATTATTGTATTGAGTTTCTTGATATATTAAAAAATAATAAATAAAAATGAAAAATTATTTTATGAGATACTCTACTGGATAAATAAAAAATAAACAAGAGAAGAATGCTCTTTAATCTGTAGTACTGTCTCGTCGAAGTTTATGTCTTTCAGATTGGATAAATTAACGGTGTAGAAATTAAGGAGATTTGGGATATTGTGTGGTTTGTTGAAAATCAAATACAAGCACAAAGTCATCACAGTAGAAACAATAAACAGTTAGCAGCTTACCATTTTATGTGAGGTAATTTGATTCGGCACGAAGTTTAAGAAAAAGAAGAAAGACTTTTAAAATTTATAATTCAAAATGAATGATAAAAATTTGTATGACTAAAAAAATTTCATTAAGGATAAAATAAAAATATGCTATGTGTCATGCAAAAGGGAAATTTGAGGTGCATGCGCACGTAATATAAAAACTAAAAAGTTAAGTTAGGCCCCTTCCTTTACGATTATGCAGCGTACACGTAAAGAGATAATTTAACCACAAAAAGAAGATGAAAGATTTTCAACCTTTTCCAAATTGAAGAATCCATCACATCCTTCGTTCATTTCCTCCTGTTTAAGATAGGCCCCTACTGACCGTCCAAAGATCCCCTTCTCCATTTCAGGTGACCTTTTACCTTCTAGACCCTACTACTGCTATTTTTTTGGTGTCAGATAAAATTTTGTCCTTATTTTCTTAATTAATTTTATGAAATATTTATACGTATGGAATAACCTTTGTGTATATTTTAACTTATTTCATCAAATAACTTTGTTAATTAAGATTTAAATATTTAGGTTATCTCCGACATCTAAGTCCTATTACTGTAATAGTTTGTAAGTCATATAAAATATGTAAATCGCATTATGCAAGCTGAATTCAATCTTAGGTTTCCTAAATGAGATCGAGACCTACCTCCCAACCGCTCACCCATGCGCTTGCGGGCGAGCGCCTTTTTTCTTTATAAGGTAGAAAATGAAAGTTTCTTGAGTTCTATACTTCTATTGCCTTCTTTAATGTCAATTGGGTAAAATCCCCTCTACAGACCAGGCATGCGCAGTTTGACTTTGGTCAATGGATTCTTAACAAATTAGGAAATTAAAGTTTTCTACCTTATTGGGCCCAAACAAGGCTTGGATTTAAAATGATCCAGTAAAAAACTGCAGCCCCAACTATAATTTTCATATTTTGATTTGATTGATTTGACAAGTTAAAGGCCCCATAGATACTCTATAATTTTTGTCGATAAAAATTAAATTTATAGTGAAACATAACTTATACTATGATATAAATATAATAATAATATAAAAATATAAACTTATGTTCCGTAAAAAAATAAATAAAAAATATAACTGTAGCTTTCAGCCCCTTGCACTGTCACTTCTCCTTTCTCTATTTCCCTTCCGTGTTTTTTGCCTTTTTGTCTTAGTGGAACTCTCTTTCCTTAACTAGTGAACAAACAAACAAACAGTACACAAATTAAAATGTCTACACTACGGGTTACAGTTTAGTGACACTGATACAAGTCTTTCGTACATTATGTGTGGGTTCAATTTACGTTATTTTCTTCTTTCTTTCCCTTTCTAGATCTGTAATGTAGTAAAAAATTTAATTAAATACGGGCATAACGATAGCCATAGTATATAAGTGTAGAGTTTAGTGATAATGGATGAAGTGTAATTTTATACGGGCATCACAATAGCACTAGTTATGTGAGGAGTGTCGACCGACACTTCTTCATCGAAAAATTATACTATATATTAGGTTTCATATCTTAGGAGGGCTATCCTATAATAATATTGTTTTACATTATAAATATAGTTTAATACGTTATAACAAGTTACTCTCCTCCTTTTTAGATTTATTATCACCCAAGTACTTGTAATTAGTAACAAGTAATTTCAGTGTATGAAATTACATTCCTTTTCCCACTGGAAATTTGCTTATTATGACAATGAACATTGGGCCTCAGTACTTGGGATTTTTCCTTGATTTCAAACATCAGGGTCAAAGCTCCAAAAGCCATATTGGGCTCCATACACTATAAGGCCCTTACATTCTATACGCCAAATGGACCTGATCACTAGGAAAACCTTACAACTTTTCTTTTAAAAAATATTTTTTTAGTAAAATAAATGAATATCTTATTATTATTTTTTGTATTCACTATAAATATATGCAAAAATAAAATAAAAATCTAAAATTATTTATATAGTATCTAAACAAATACTATGAGATGCGTTGGGGTTGAACAATAGGAGTGTGGTGTGGCGGAATTGGGGACTATTGGAATGTGTAGGAGTAGGGAAGACACAATCAATGTAAATGTCACCATAGAGCTTATTGTTTTTCCTACTTTTTGTTAAGAAAGTTATTTTTTTCATTTTTTTTAAGAAACTCATTTTTCCTGAAAAAAATACTTTCAAAATTTTGATTAATCAAATGAAAAAATATATTTGTCCACACCAATGCATCCTAAAAAATTATTTAATTTTAGTAATTAAAGTAGAAAGTTACATATCTTATATTCAATAAAAAGAAAAAAAAGGTTGTTTTTTGTAGTTGTTAAATTTTTTGAGGTGTCAATCAAACAAAATAAGGCAGCTAGTTTAGGCAGGCCCCATACGAAGGCGTTACAATTCACAATCCGAACATAACAAAGCTAGAAGTAAAAGAGACAAACTTTCTTCCTTGCAATGCAACTCGTTCCTCATGCACTCTTAATTCACATGCATTCCAACACGTTGCACTCTTTTTCCCCCTTTAAAACAACTAACATCAACCTCATCTCAACACATTAAAAAAAAAAAATTCAAATTATTTTTTCTCTATTTTAATTTCACGACGACGATGGGTGACCGCCACGCACACGGCCAACATCAACTTCATGTTCAGCCACACCAGCAGCGCCTTCATCATGATGTTGGTGGAATGAAAAGTCAAAAAGGTCCTTCAGCTTCACAAATCCTTGCTATTGTAACTCTTCTACCTGTTGGTGGGACACTTCTTTGCCTTGCTGGCATTACTCTTGTTGGCACTTTAATTGGGCTTGCTGTTGCAACTCCAGTGTTTCTATTCTTTAGCCCAGTTCTTGTACCGGCTACTCTTACTCTTGGGCTTGCTGTTGCTGGCTTTTTGACTTCCGGTGCTTTTGGCATTACTGGGCTTTCATCTTTCTCTTGGATCCTCAATTATTTCAGACAAGGTAAAAATATTTTAAAGATCGGGTATTTTATTTTATTTGATTGGTAAATTTTTTTAGAACAACTTAAGATAGGAAGGTTTTGAAATTATGCTCGACAAAGTTCTTGCGACGAAAATGTATGTGGCAAAAGTTCAGGCATTTTGTTATAAGATCTGCCTACACTTTACCTTTCGATATATTATTTTTGTTGTGTTCAATTTATAGGTAAATCGATGGTCCCGGAGAGTATGGAAGCGGCAAAGAGGCGCGTGGCGGATGCTGCAGCGCATTTGGGGCAAAAGACAAAGGATGCTGGACAAACAATCCAGAGCAAAGCACAGGAAGGGAAAGAAGGAACCAAGACTAGTTAGTTTAATTATGTTGGAAATAAAAAAAAATGTATGCTATAATTAATGTGCATTTTAATTTTTGCTCTCTTTAAGCTTTTTGGTGTTTTGTGCTTTTATATGATGTAATGCAATGCAATGTGATGTGTACTTTGGCTGTTCTTGATTATTTGTTCGTCATATTTAAGAAAGTAAAAAAATTCTTCAATGTTTAGTGGTCTAAAATTGAAGATATCTCAAATATATCAATCCCTTAACATTGTGGTCTGAAAAAAAATAAATGAACTTAAAGAGTTATTAGAAAAGAGAGGGTAGAAAATACCTCTAATTTCGAGATAAAATATTAGTTTTATTTCTGAATTATTAATAGACTTAATGACATCTCTTTACTTAATTAATCAAACTAGATACATTTTTGATCAATCCGAGTAAAATATACCTCTAAATTATTTTGCGAAAATCTAAATTTAATTCTTAATACTTTGGAAACGAAATTAATACTTCTCCCTAATAGAAAAAGAAAAGGTTTTTTTTTTTTGAAACGGATTTTTTTGGTAAGCACGTTAAAGAAAAACAAAATCTTAAGACTTAAAAAGAAACAGTCGATGAACATATAAACATTTGTTGTGTTATTTTTGCATATAAATTTCATATATCAGTTCTTTTGGCCCCTGATACTCTACTTGCCCGCCACACTTGTTTCTCCTCCAAGTACTTTATTTGGCCCCTAATGGACTCTTACTCTCAACTGCTGGAGAAAATTCGAATCCCTCAACCGTCGCTGCAGAAATTTGCAGTCATCTCGATCTTCGACAAGCTTCGATCGGCTCCGCCCTACTTGAACCCTGACTCCGCCTCTGGAACTGACGCCATCACTCAGTGCCTTCATTCCACCTCCGCTTCTGTACTTGATCAATCGGTTCGAGAGCTATGCCGCCTCGTCAGAGACTCCAAATTGGACCTATCTCGCGGGTTACTCGAGCTCCAGTCTGCCCTCGAAGCATCCGATTCTCGTTTCGTCAGTCTTTTTGTCAAAGGAATAGGTTTTCTTGTTCGTTTGGGTTTCCAGAAGAATTCATTGCAGTCTCTATCTTCAGAGACTCATCCATTTGTCAAGGTAATTGCAACGCTATGCTTAGTTATCCCAATGTGTACCTTTCGCAGTTTTAAGTTTGAGTGTACTTGTTATTAGAATTGTGATAAATTGAACTATTTCTACTGACAGGGCTAAGTTTGTTATTAGAATGGATTTTGATTGTGCTATTTTTGAAAGATTTATTGGACTTGATCAGCTAGGGAAATAACATTGTACACCACAAAACCACTTGGATTGTTAAGTGGGATAGATATTAGTTTGGTTATGTGGTGCTCGGGTTCAGCAAGAAATAAACATATTTGCAGTTAGTCATGAACAGTCATGTGCTCATTCTGGCAGTTTATGAGCAATTAGTGTCTGATGAGTTTTTTGCTTTGAAGTCTCTATTAATTAATTGTGGTAATGGTTCTGATGTGAATCGGTTAATGGCTGGGCAGGTGCTTTCTTGCCGAGTGGAGGTTCAAACAGAGCTAGTGCAACAAGTGCTTATTTTCATAATGCAGAGCAAGAATTTGGGAACGGTTGAAGTTTGTGATTTCTTGGTACCTTTCTTGAATTATTCAATTGTTAGGATGCCATCATCTGTTTCAGTTTCTTCATTTATAAGAAATTTGGTATCGTCATTAGCTGGACTTTGTTGTTCAATTCCTTTAGAGGCCATTCCTGTTATTAAGCTCCTCATTGGGCGTTTGAAGTTCTTTCCATGCGATAATGCAGAAGTAAGTGTACTATGTATTATGCAAAGTATATTTTTTCTTCTTTCTTCTTGCTATGGCGTCTGTTTGTCCATTAGATGCGTGCTTTCTGATAGATGTTCGCCATCAATATTTAAGTGCTTAAACTCTGTGGTTAATGTGCAGGATTTTACTAATATTTCACACTGCCTTGAATGCATTGTAGATGCATATGTGGTGGTCCTGCAACAATTGGTGGAAATGGGATCGGTATTCAAACTGGCCTTTCCTTTTTCTCCCGCTTTTTGAATTTTATTGTATTTTTGGATTAAAGTTAATTTTGTTACATTTTAAGATTTATATTGTGGAATAGACTTACTAATTGCAAGTGGCATCATCAATGCTAGCAGCTGCTTCATGAAGTTCAGTTATGTGGTGTGGAGCTACTGGATGTTATGTTCTCCTTATATACAAATCCAAAGCACACGAGTTCAATTGAGAACATTTTAGAAGTATCGAGGCGCATATTGATTGTGCAAAAAGATCTTGGTTTGAGCTATATACCTGAATTATCAACAATTACGTTGTCCTTATTTATGGTGCTTATGCAGTCTGAACTTGAACATGAACAATTCTTGGAGGTGAAACTTATTCTATTTCTGTTGAAGTGGAAAAATGAGAATGGTATGGTTACTGATTTTGTTGATTTTCTGGAAAAAGGTTAATAATTCTGATGCATTACATATATTTAATGAGAACAAAATTGTATTTAGTACCAAAGGCACATACCAGTGTACAGTTGCCTCCCGTTGTATGCATTTGAGTACTAAGGTGCTATTTCTTATCCTATTTGCCTGGAAGATATCACCTCAGTATGTACTATCAAGTAAATCTTTGAAGATTCTTAAAATATTTCAAAAGTAAAATAGTGAATTAATGAACACATTTTCTTTTGAGGATATCTATACGCTTTACTGGATAAATAACTGTCTCTGTTGCTTATTTTTCGTCAGTAGCTAAATAAAATTGTTAAACTACTTTTGCAGAGAATGATGTCTTTAGAGATGCATATGATTTGAATGAAGAGCTCTTATTCATCTTCCCTGCTATCAGCCTTCTTTCTTCTCCATCTAAATCAGTAAAACAAGTAGCAACGGATTTGCTTCACATTTTGGGAAAGCTTTCGAGTAAGCTACTTATTGCACAAAAGACTGGACAGCCAAAAGGAATGAAATTTCCGTCCATTAGTACACCTAAATACATAGTCTTCAGACTCTTGCAGCATTTATGGCTTCAGGTTTATTTCATTGTCTCGGGCCTCAAAATTATACGTCATTGTGAAAGTGCGTAACTGATATTAGTTAAGACACCTACACTCTTCAAGTGAAATGGACATTAACATATGTGTTTCTTGTCAATGTTTACTAGATCATCCTACAAGACTTCCTGTAACATCTTCTGCACAAGCCCCTTCCCCCAAAAATAAAAAATAAAAAAAATCACACACACACAAAGAAAAGAAGAAGAAAAAAAGAATTGATCTAATTTCACACTTGAATTGCAAGAAGTTGAACCATATTCCATCCTTCTGTTCAAATAACATTCTCTGAGTAGCAATGGTAGTGTTCGATGGATCATTCAATCTTTGCTAGATTCTTGTTCTTTTAGGCGTGGCATTTGACTCAATGATTTCAAGGACCAATGGGCAATTTAAGCATTATTTACTTGTTACTTTTTTTTGCTGATTTTGCTCCAATTGGAAGTTCATTTCGTACTTACCCTATAACGGGTGGCTTTTTTCAGGAACTGTCTCCATTGTCTGGTTCTTTTTATCTGAATTATGAGCCTAGTCATGTCACTACTATTAGAGACAAGCACTATGTATCAAAAACTTGGAGCTCCTTGGTTACCGGCCACTTGCATCGTATTATTGCAAGAAGGAAGTCCTCATCCATCTCTCAGTCTCAGAATATCTTTCTGATCGGTTAAGTCCTCATAAGCTAGTCCTGCTGAGTTCAGGTTCAACTTGCAAATTTTTTGTTGTTAAAGTTCTACAATATCTGTTCTATACTTTGTTCTTGCAGATATGCCCATGATACTTAGTGCGATTGCCTGTGTCCTCGTCATGCATCAAACAGATGGGAGCTCTTCTGTTGATATCTTGGCTAATAGTAGCAGAGCGGATCCTAAACTTGGTGTCCCTTTGTTACTAGTCATTCAATTCTACAATCATATATTTTCCACGAACACAAGTGTTGACTCTCATGGAGTTCTGGTAAATTTTAGTTTGTTACGTCAAGATCTATTAGCCATGTTTATTACAGCGTCTGTATTTACTCAATTTTCTAGTGGATGACTTCTCATTTCTTGGAATCTTCAAGTGGAACCTATGAACATTTTTTGTTAGGGTTAATTTCAGTGGACTCATAATCACTGTTCTGTTTCAATAAAAGTGCAGCTAAAACTTCTGGAACTGCTGCCATCACTTGCTTCCCATCCTGCAATCATACCTCTCATTATTCAGACACTGTTGCCTATGCTTCAGAATGATAAGAAACCGTATGCTAACTATACTCTCTTTTGATATCTGTTGTTAGTTTTGCAGGTGGATAGATCTTATTGCCTATGGATGATGTATTGCATTATTTGATCATTTCCTTTCAGCCTACAAATTTTCCTTCTCTTGAAAAATGTTGTAAAATTGCACATCATTATGTCAAACAGTTCATGTGGAAGACTGGCAACTTGATTTTTGCTTGAGAATATCTGAATTTTGATTGCTCTAAAAGTTATGGTCAATTATCACTGTGTTGTGCATTGTTTGTTCTTAAGGCTATAAATCATTGGTTAGGAAATCAGTCATCTGGCCAATGGTTATTTTATCTTTTTCCTGTGTTTGTTGATAAGTAGGGTAAACAGCATGCTGCACCATCGTGAATTCTGCTACTTCTATCTTTTTTACTCGTAGTTTATTTTTAAGTAAGTTGAATACATTATAACATGATAGATATAGGTTATATCTGAACATGCATACATACCGCCCTTCTCCTGATGGAAAGTTTAATCGCCATTGATAGCCTTTTATTATGAGAGCTGGTCAATGGTCTCTTTAATTGTAGTATATTTGCACTTGTTAATGATCTAAGGTTTATGATAATATCATTCTACTGAAAATATATGTGGATATGTTGTTCTTACATTTATCTATTAATTCTCTTGATGTATGTTATTTTGTCTTATAGTGTTCTATTTGCTACTGCGATTCGCTTACTTTGCAAAACCTGGGAATACAACGACCGTGTCTTTGGGACCTTGCAGGCAAGATTATCAACCTTAAAATCATTCTCATAACTATCATTGTTTTGTTATGCCCTTTACTGATGCTTGTAGTGAACTTGTTATATGCAATAAACACGACAAACATTTTCTCCCATTGCATTAATCCTTCACTAGACCGAGGGATTCTATTTTTATTTTTTTTGGAATGGGAGAGATTCTATCGGTTTGTTCACAGCTTTTGTTTATCAAATTTTAGACAACATGACTAGAAGTCCAGAACTGGTATAGTCCCAATCTTATAAAGGAAATAATTTAGCAGTTACTATGGTATGGCACCACAAAATTATCAAGTGGAATGAATATATATCGGGCAAGTTTTCTTAGGTGATTGAATTGATGATCCATGAACTATCTTATAAAAACTTGATACATTATTAAAAAAAGGAACTATATGGATACATTTGTTAGGTAGTTCTGAATTGACATGTTATTGCTTGATGGTAATTTTTAAAGTTTTCATGTCAGTAGGTCAGATTACCCTTAATATGTGGCACAAATAGTCATTGCTTTCCTTTTTCTGGTGAAAACTAGGGAGTACTACTTGCAAATAGATTTACTCGGTTTGCGTCTCAGCGAGATATTTGCATTAGTATGGCTGTTTCCATCTGTGATATCTGCAGAAGAAATCCTGATCGTGGAGTGGACCTTATTTTATCCATTGCGGTATGTTCTACTAGTTAGTTTCTTTAGTACACATAATTCCAAGCTCCTTAATTATATTATTTCAATTAACAGGCTTGCATGGAGAATCAAGATCCTTTAATGCAGTCTCTGGGTCTTCAAAGCCTTGGCCACCTCTGTGAAGCAGATGCCATTGGTAAACCTACACGATTGCTAAATCTTCAAATGTCAAATTCATATGAGGTGTTGGTAATTTGACATAACCCGACTCGGTCCCACCCAAGACACGGCTGGAACTAAAAAAGATTGTTTTTTCCTCTCTAATGCATTTGGAAAATGTACTTCCCATGAAAAAATATTAGAGCTGCTAAGAACACAGAAAATTCTCCAAGATTTTTTTTTGGTCAGGAAAAATCTTTCCAAGATTGTGGTAATACATCTAGTTTATCTGCAGGAAAAGATAGGAAACCTTTCCAAGATTGTGGATAACTTGTGTTCTTCTGTTTCTTCTATTTTGTCACTTCTTTGCTTTCTTATAGTGAAAGAAAAAACACTTAGATGTGGTCAAGAGGTATTGATTGATTCTCTACCTCCCCGCAACTTAAAAACTAGCATGCTTTTCGACTCTTTTTCATTTCACATGCAATTTCCTTTTCAAATTCTCCCTTTGGCACCAATTTTTTTTGTTTTGAAACTGGTAATGTTGTCCTTTGGCACCAATTTTGTCATGCTCTTATTTCAGATTTTTATTCTGCTTGGGATGTGATTGCAAAGCATGTGCTAAACTACTCAGCAAACGCCATGGTTGCTCACAGGTAAGTAAAGGTTATCACACATTTAGTAAACCATGAAAAAGTGATTAACCAATATCTGATTGTTTGTGCCAAGGTATGAAGATCACCTTTCCACTGAGCAAACTTCAGAATGATAACTCTGATAATAAGCTTTGCGATATCTCGCGAGAAACAAACATTTTACTCAAGTATTTTCTGTACAGTTGTTCTAAGTTTTCTGTGACTACACAATCTGTAATGTTTGCTGTCCCTCTAAATATTTCCCAGTGTCTTCCTAATGCTGGACACTAATACTATTACCTTATAAAGTAGTTCTCTGTGACTGTTTTTTTTTTTGTGTGTGGATAAGGATAAAAAGATTCTGAGCTTTACAATGCAGACTTGTATTTTCTGTTGCAGGTTTCCTCTATGACTGCGTGTACTATCACTAACAAACTTGAGTTTTCTTGTGTATAATTTGAAGGGAATGTTTGAAAGTTCTGTTCATTTCTTTCTACCTTCTCTCTTCCTTTTTTTCATCATTTACTTTACTCATGAGTATTGCACGCTCTCATATACTCTTAACATTTCTTGCCAAATCTGAACAAACATTTCAAAAGTTTTTCCCTCTATCTCAATTGTCAGCCTCTGTCTTCTTTTGAACTGGGGTGCGATGGATGCTCAAGCATACCCTGAAGCATCAGTAAATGTGTTGAAGATACTATGGAATATTGGAACCTCCCAAGACTGTAGACAAGCTTCCTTATGGTCCAAAGCTCGGGCATCTGCCTTTGTGGCCTTAACCAGTTATGAGGTAGATCTTCTAATTGCCCTTGTTGCCTACTATAATTTTTTAATAGACAAATCTTTAATATTTATGGGCTCCCTGCATTGTGAATGTTGAGTAAGGAAATGGGTGAATTGACCCAAATTCTATATGAACCATTTTGGATGCCTTTTTATACTCAGTGTGGGGCATTTCATGTACCCAACACCATCCGTATCTATACCAAACACATGTTTTAAATTATACAATTTATATCTAGATATAATACAATTGATCAAACATCTAATTGGATATAGTCCAGTGTTTATGACCAAATGATCGTTACTCCCTGAAACCACTTTGGATACTGTCTTCATCAATATGGTGAACTTGTTACATTCCCAATGAGTTGCAGGAAGTTGTATCTCGTATTGCTCAGTTCAGGTGAGTTTTCTACTTGATTGCTCCCTTATCTCACAGCTGTTGTTTCAAAATCTGCATTTCCTTAGGTAGAGCATCTTGAAAGAAGTGTTCCAGACTTTAAGGACAGAAACTTGGAGTATCTTGTGTCCGAGACTGACCCTGAAGTGCTTACTGCGCTGGAAGGATTTGAAGTCAAACTTATAACTTTCGAGCACATGTGAGACACAATGCTGTTATTTTCTGCATGTTAGATTAAATTTTGTGGTCAAAGATTCCAAACTACTGTTTTTAATTTCTCGCAGCACCCGGCGAAGATTAGTAAAGCAGAAAAGGGTGTCTGCAAACAAAATTGAGAAGCTGTTAGATGTCTTTCCACGTCTTATCTTTGCTTCAGGTACTGGCATACAATTTCTCTATTTTTCAAGATGATTGGCTCCTAAACTTGTCATCTGGGTTCCCAACAATCAAATATGCTTTTGCTTCTTGGTGACTGGTGAGGCCCTTTCCCCCTCACAAGCACCTAGGTTAGCATATTTCTTTAGCTCACACTCTTTGTTTGCGATGTTTTTAATCGCATAGAAATGGTCATTTTTCTCCTTGACTAAATGCAAATAAGTCAGACATGTAGCATTGAAAAGGGTCTAGGCCTTTGTCCTAAAGACTTGGTTTGTTTTATAAATTGTGTCAAAGTAGAATGAAAATCATCTTTTATTCACTCTTTGCACCTTATTTATATACTTTATTATTGGTGGCAATCAAGGAAAAGAAAGAAGAGAAAAAGAATTACCTGGTGCAGCTCTTTTTTGCCTTTCCTTCACAAAGAAAGATTCAAGGAAGCCAGGAACATCAGAGGTAAGATAACTAAAATATGGGACTGCAACCAAATTTCTTTTCTGTGTTCCGCAGGAATCTTCATGTGCATTGTTTGATGCTCAGGACTTGCAAGATGTACAAGCTAAATATGAAGCCTCACTGGTTGATATAGCAACATCTCTTCAACTGTCAAGAAATATATTGATATCAATTCTTTCTTTGCAATCATGGAAGCCCTTCATGCGGAGGTGGATGAGAGCCTATATCTTGTTACTTGATGCTAAGTTGCAGACTGCTGTTTTGGACAAAACTCCTAAAGCTGCCATGGAAATTCTTAAGGTGTTTTTGTGTAACTTCTTTGTTTATGGATTTTTCATCTGATTTTTGAGCCTATTTTTCAGCATCACAGAACTTCATGCCTGCATTTTGTCATGCAGAGTATGACAGCAATTGCAGAGAGATCTCTCCCTCGAGCTGCTGAGAATATTGCATTAGCTGTTGGAGCCCTTTGTTCGGTAACTGATTTCTCTCCTTGTTTCTGGAAAATTCTACTTGAAAGATAAGATCTTTCTCAGCAGCTTATATTGTGCTGTAATGGAGTAGGAAGACTGACTTGGATTACCATCAAGAAGATCTGGATTATGATACCTGCTTGTATTTTTTGGTGTATTTGGTTAGAGAGGAACAAGAGATGTTTTGATGGAGAGTCAACTGCTTTAGGCATTTTGAAGACTAGGTGCACTGAAAATTTGTTTAGTTGGACCAACTTGTATCATGCTGTTAATGCAGAACAACTTCAGGATTTTACTAACTCATTAGCTCAGCTTATATTGTGCAGACACCTTCTTCTTCATTGTGAGGTGGCCTCAGAATTATGGAGCATGTTTTTTTGTCTCTCTGGCATCAATTGGACCACACCCCTCACTGTTAAGGATGCATATGAGAGTTGGAGTCTATGGAAAGTTGACAAAGCCATCAAGAAGATCTGGATTATGATACCTGCTTGTATTTTTTGGTGTATTTGGTTAGAGAGGAACAAGAGATGTTTTGATGGAGAGTCAACTGCTTTAGGCATTTTGAAGACTAGGTGCACTGAAAATTTGTTTAGTTGGACCAACTTGTATCATGCTGTTAATGCAGAACAACTTCAGGATTTTACTAACTCATTAGCTCAGCTTATATTGTGCTGTTAAGGATGCATATGAGAATTGGAGTCTATGGAAAGTTGACAAAGCCATCAAGAAGATCTGGATTATGATACCTGCTTGTATTTTTTGGTGTATTTGGTTAGAGAGGAACAAGAGATGTTTTGATGGAGAGTCAACTGCTTTAGGCATTTTGAAGACTAGGTGCACTGAAAATTTGTTTAGTTGGACCAACTTGTATCATGCTGTTAATGCAGAACAACTTCAGGATTTTACTAACTCATTAGCTCTGGCTTAGATAGTTTGTATAGTTAGCCAGAGATTTTTTTGTAAGCTCAAATGCCATATCTTGTAAATTTTGCATCTTCTTGATGCTGTTATTAATACCACTTATCTTATCAAAAAAAAGGAAGACTGACTTGGATTCCATTTGTCATGAAAGCATCTCGAGGGACTAACGTTCATATGACTTTGTAGGTTGCTTGGTATTTGGAAATTATAGGCCTTCTGTCTCTGACTATTTCTTGCTTCTAGGTGTTGCCTGCTTCCGCGCATGCTGTTAAAGCGACCGCCTCAAAGTTTTTGCTGGATTGGTTGTTCCAACATGAACATGAGTATCGCCAATGGTCAGCTGCAATCTCTCTTGGTGTGATATCAAGTTGCCTACACCTCACTGATCACAAGCAGAAATTTGAGAATATCAATGCACTGCTTGAGGTATGGTAATTTTCTGTCAGGAGTCAGGACGGTGGAAAATAACATATATTTCTTGCAATTAGAGAATGTTTATGATAATTGAATGAAACAGAATGAACATTACACTTGATTTAGAAGCAATGTAAGTTGTAGAAAGATTGCTCAAAGCATGCTTAGAATGAGGTCATTTCAGGTTGCATCTGTGAGCAAAAGCTCACTTGTGAAAGGAGCTTGTGGAGTTGGGTTAGGTTTTTCCTGTCAAGCTCTTCTAGTCAGAGCTGCTGCTGCTGCTGCTGCTCACCCTGGCAAAGAGACACACAAGATAGAGGAAGCAGAATTGTTGAGAAAGATCATCAGGACCTTATCCCAGATGATCTCTCAATTCACACCTTCTTCGGCAGATGTTTTTGAAACTCTTTCAGTATCTTCTCCACTTGGATCAGATAATTTGAATTCAAATTTTTCTGGTGAATTTCTTGGCTCGATGAGTGAGAATTTAGAGGAAGATGTGTGGGGTGTTGCAGGGCTTGTATTGGGTTTGGGTAATTGTGTTGGTGCAATGTACAGAGCTGGGATGTATGATGCAGTTCTTAATGTGAAAGCGTTACTTATTTCGTGGATTCCACACCCTACTGAAGTTACAAGTATGAGCAAAGATCATGAAATCTTATTATCTGTGGGCTCGTGTCTTGCTGTACCTACTGTAACGGCCATGTGTCAGAGATTTGAACTTATTGATGATGCAGAGCTGGAACATCTTTTGAGTTGCTACAAGGAACTAATCTCTGAGCTACTCTCTATTAAAAGATTTGACACCTTCCACCAGAGCTTATTGATGGCATCTTGTTTGGGAGCAGGAAGTCTTGTTGGTGTCGTTTTGAATGAAGGGTTGCACTCTTTGAAAATTGAACACATTAAAGAATTGCTTCTATTGTTCAGAAAAAGTTACTCAGACTCCAATCCTCCACTAATTCATCTCGGTGCTATGCTTGGAGTTGTAAATGCATTAGGAGCAGGTGCAGGGACACTGATTGAACCCCACCCTTTGAGCTCATCACATTCTTCTTCTGATCAGAAGGTGAGAAACTTGGTGATATGCATATATTTGAAAGCTATTACAAAACCCAATAAACCTGTATCTTGTCATCTCTTTACTTGATGATTTTTCTATTGTTCGCAGGAAGCTTCTTATATATCTGGTCCTTTAATTACAAATGCTGTTCTCGAGCCTGATTTAACGTCACTAGTGCAAGAGATGTTCCTAGTTGCGCAAAATTCTGATGCTCATCAGTTACAGCAGCATGCAGCATGGGCAATTTCATTTCTTAGACAGTATTTGTGGGTCAAAGATCTTCAAAATGATGAAAGTACCTCAGAGAATGATTCTGTTGGTTCGAAGACCGTATCACAAAGTTTTCCCGAGGACAGCATGGTCATGAAATTGTCTATGTGGCTAATGCATCTGAACTATCTTGGGGTAAAATATTTTTTCTTCTTTGTTATTCAATAACACAGGGTTATTATGTTTAAGCAGCATTCTTCCTGTGGATTTATGGAGGCATTTCTTGCATTATAGAATGTTAGGTGCACAACTTAATTTTTTTCTTTTCTTATTCATAGTGCCATTAACTTTCTTATTGTTGAGTTTCAACAGATTTGCCATACTTTATTGGTTGTTTTCTTTGAGCTTCCGATCAACCTGTAAAACCTTACAATGAACTTGTCTTTGGGTATTTCAACAGCACTGGTTTATTTTGTTAGCAATGATTGTTTTTCTTCCTAAGCATTACAAGTCCCATTCTGAAACTAGTTTGTTTATTGCACGTAATTAGTTTGGCATATCAAAGAGAACTTTTACTGAGAAGGGACTCCATATCTTGTTTGGAAAATGACTTACAAATTGTATGCCACTTCTAAATATTTTCAATTTCTTTAAATGATACTATCACAGAGTAGTTCTCTTGGGACTAACGATTCATGTTCTCTTTTGCATTTGATGCTGTTCTCAAGCCATTTATGATGATTCCCCTTTGCTCTGCTTTGCAAGTTCGGGGCTTGCAATAACAAAAAGTGTGTAAGTTATTTGACCTTTTTCTTGTTTTATGTTGAGATTAGACAGGTGATGTCTCACATGTAAACACAGTTTCTAGTGTTCTGCGGTGTCTTTCACATGCTTCTAGGCTACCACCATTGGATTGGGGAGCAATCATCAGACGGTGCATGAGATATGAGAGTCAAGTTGCTGGCTTGTTGGCACAAGACATAACTTTTGAGAGAGGAAATCTCAGGGAGGAATGCTTACTTTTCTCATTATCACATGCTAACCAATTTGATCCTCTCCTTAGCTTCCTTGATGAGCTATGTGACATCCCTCGGTTGAGGGTGCTTGAGTCACGCCTGCAATTCTTTTTGCTTTCACATTTGGCCGACCTGGTTAAGATTTTCTCAGGTTCTCGTATCATGAAATTATTTGAAGATGTTGCTGAGTTATTATCATGGTCTACTTGTTCTGAGAGTTGTGACCCCCTAGAGAAAATCACATTTAGGATTTCATGCTGGAGTGGACTTAAATTGTGTTTGGATGAATCTTCTCATCACACTCAAGACTATAAATCTAGCATGGAAAAATGCATGGAGTTTCTCTTTACTTTGCTGCCTTCTGCTCACACTGACGGGCCATGTCAGGGTAAAATTTTTGAAGAATGGTCTGAAGCATTTAGATGCCTGGAGAAGGCTCAACAAGGATGGCTATTGGATCTTCTAAAGGTATTGAATAACTTCTTTTACTCCATTCTCCTTTTTTCTTTTTATTTTATCATTCTTTTGGAAGAGATTTGGGTCGACCGGGGGTTTTAGTAGTTTAGTAATTGTTGGGCCTGTTCGTATTTCTTCTTTTTGGAGTACTTGATGATCAAGTATAACTAGTCACTATTCTACTTAGACTAGTTCACTCTGTACTACTCGTGGGTGAGGCATATTTTACATTAGCTAATTGCTTATAAGTGCTAAGTACATTGGTAAATCACTAATTCATTACAAAAGTGTACTTTACTTTTCCTTTAAACAATTGTTACAGAATTGCATCAGTTCATTACCTATATGTTCCTCTGCTCTATGTAGGTTTCAGAGGTGAACTTCACTGTCGCAAACTCTCTGTCGTTTGAAACTGTGAAAAAGATTCAAGCAATAGCAAAACTAGTTCAAAGTGGTTCCCTGCCATTGACTGTGCTTGGTAAACTAAAAGCTTGTCTTTTGGACTGCAGATCTCAAGGTTAGGCTCTATTTAGGCTGTTGGAGATGATGTGTAATAGTTAGCAAATTCTAGTCTCAAGACTTCCATTTATCAACATGTTAAGTGCATTAGGCTATAACTGCTGTGGTGTAGTCTCTAAGTGCTACAATCTTTCTGCACAGATATTTGGGATGCTCTAACTGAAGTTTCAATAACCGTACAACATGCTGAAGGGAATGCCAAAAGACAATGGCTCATTGAGGCACTGGAAATTAGTTGCATTACGAGATTTCCCTCCACGGTAAGATGATTTACTTCGGATTCATGCAGAGTGGCTCATCTTTTTGCGCTTTTGTTGTCTGCATATGTCCATGGTGCATTTTGTAATGCCCTGCACAGTTGTCTGGCAATTAATGATTTTTTTAGTGAGCATAGCTCCACTGTGAGATAACATGTCCACGAGGGTACTCCTTGTGGTAGCTCAGTTTATAAGCATGCTCTGACCTCAATATTGGAAATACTGTCTGGAGTTGAAACACTATTTTGTTGAGGTAGACTAAGGCTATATTCCAGCCCTTTGCCTCTTTCAGAATCTTGCATCACATTACATTCATCGACACTGAGATATGGTACCCATCAAATTACTTTCAAAATCCAGTTTCTATGCCAGGATTGTTTCTGTTCATAATGTGGTAGAAGCTGTTTGTTATATGTAGATAGATCATTATTGCTTCCTCCCTCCTTTTCTGTAGGCTCTGCAGTTTGTCGGCCTGTTATGTGGAAGCTGCTGTATCTATAGGCCCGTGTTGATTGTGGACAAATTCACTGTTTTGAGCGATCTGCCAGTCACCCTCACGTCCCTCCTCTCGGATAGCTCCTGGATGGTAGTAGCAGATTCTGTTGTTTCTTATTTGTGGGCGTCGACAGAGCGGATATATGAATGGAACAAACAATTGAAAGGTGGTTTTGATGCAGAGTCCATTGACAAGAGTGAAAATGATATAGCCTGCTTTCTCCTACTAGTGATGCATCAGGCTTGTGTGTCCTTGAAAGATCTTCTGCCTTCAGAGAAACAGCTTCAGCTTGCCAATATGGTGGTACCAGCAAATATGGATGTCCATGAGTTCCACGCAAGATTAAATTTTGATGTGAAGAGTCTACCTCTGCTTTGAGCCCTTGACTTATTCATTTATTTGTATGGCATGGCAAAACAGTATGTGTCTTGCCAGGCCTTAGTTTACACTGTCATAAACATTCTACGTAAGGTGGCTAATACTAAAACAGTAAGTGAAGTAGTCATCTTCTTCTCTCGGATGGTGTAATGAGTTGATCAGTTAAATTTCATGCGCTTTCTGTGCATTTGGTACGAGGAAAAAGTAGTTGAAAGCTCTCTTACATGAAACAATTTCCTTCTCATTATACTGTTAACTTTATCGTTTCCAACAAAAAATAAAAAGATTAGTACATATTTTCCAACGATTTAAAAGTAGTCGGATATTTGAAATCCACTCATAATCATCGTTGGATTGGGAAAAAATCAGTGGGGATAAACATCTGATCAGTTCGACATATATTTACCCCGTAATTTGCCTCTATTCAATTTCATCAAGTCCAATAAGTTTTGGTGAATTGAGGTGCTGCCATGGTTAAATTTGACCAGAATATGCAAAACAATTTTAAGAAGACGCAGTGAGAGACAGATAAATATTAAGCTGTACTAGTTATCAAAAGATTATACAAAATAAGCCACTGCTTTAGTAAAATTATTCTAGACACTCGTAAAGAAAGGACCGAAAGCTGCAAAGCCGGTATAAGTAAAGGAAGTCACTTGAAATAAATAAATAAAACACCCAGAAGAAGGGCGGCTCTGTCTGAGCATTCAGTGTAACAAGAATTCGGTACAGCTTATCTAAAGGACCCGTGTATGGTCTAGAATTAAAAAATTCCTCTTTACATTTGCAGATAATGTAAAAGCAAAATTGGAACAGAGTTTCGTCAATCGCTAAAACTCCTGAAATTACATATAAAAGATCTAAAATTTACCTCGCTGTACAACTCTGAAATCCGACCATCATCATGATCAATCGAATTGAGCCAACTGTTAACCAGATGCAGAATTCAGCTTGACTTGGATCTTCATTCTTTTTCTCTTCTTTCTTGATTTTCAGGTTCACCATTCCCTGCCCCGCTTCCTTCCTGGGAACCAGCCAGACAACTGTTTGCAATGGATTGCCCATTAACATCTGAAGACTGCTTTGAAGCTGGAGTGACATTTTCTCCAACACCAATACCCTTTGCGGAATTACTGGATTGCAACCACATAAAATGCAGAGTTTGGTCTTGCCAGCATTTACCATTCAAATATGCTCTTTCAGCAGACCGGCGTGATCGAAAAGATATCCTAGCAGATGTATTTAGCACCTCTGAGCCATTATTACAATCTTGAGGTTCTAAATCTTCCAGCTCAACAGACAGAAGATCACCAAATGTAGAAAAGTGTTCCTTCAGGACGTCAACCTAAAAATGGAAATATAGAAATGAGAAAACAAGAGTAGAGCAAGTGAACCACCAAAATAACCTGAACCATGTACTAGACAAGGGAGATAAAACAAAGTCTTACAGTTCCTTCTTCACATATCAATAAGAAAATTTGGGGCACCTAAATTGGCCATAGCCATAAGAAGGAATTTCTAGAAAAACAAAGATGTGCAAATAAGCAAACAAATCCATTGCCTTAGTCATGAGTGCAATAAAAACAAATTAAATGCATACTTTCATGATTGAAAACAATCTACCTGAAATACCTTATTCCGAGGAGCACAAGGTTATGGCAGAGACATACATATTTTTACACCCTTACAGCTTTGCTGTGAAGAACCAACTAAATCATAAATGTGCGGAATGGGAACAAACTCTTGCTGATAATACATATTTCAAGTCTAACCCGTGAAAGAACATGCAAGACAAAAAGCATAACAGCATAAGGAAAGGGAAGTAAGAAACATCCACACTTTTTTCTCTTCTAAAAGAATTTAATAAATATATCAAATTTTCTAGAGTGAGAGAGATTACATTTGCCAGACCACTTGGCAGAGGTGGAAGGATCTTGAATGTGGTGGGTCGGTTATCTAGTTTGTATCTATTTAAGATAAACGGTGCGCCAACTGGTGCCAATGGACGGATCGACTGCTTCAAGTTTGAAGCTTCCTTCGCTGCGACAAGCGAAGATGACTTGGAACAACTGGGCTCTGCATTCTCTGTAGTTCTGCTACTAAATGGTGTTGCTTTGGCATGTGGTGATGACACAGCATTACTAGGTTCTGCAGGGCTTGAACTTTCCACTTCACCAGAGTTGGAACCTTTTCCTCCTCCCTTTGGTTTCTTCACAGACTGATCTGGCACTGCCTCATCTTTCACACCCACGGCCTGAATAAAGGACGCAGAAGATATGGGGGTTTCAACAGCCAGTTGTTATGATAAAGAAGTATTTACAATGTACTACTACTACTACGCTTCAATCTCGACTATATGAATCCTCACCGACCATGTAGCTCCAAATTAAGACCAACTCATACCAGTAGTAACCCCACCCCCACCCACCCAAAACACACACACACACACACACAAAAAAAAAAAAAACTGATTAGAAGTTGTATCATCATACATGGGGAGGTAAACAAGCAGCAGACATACGATTGATTTCAAGTTACACAAATGGAATTACATTTTTTAGAAGAGCAGCAACGTAATGCTGGCTAAGAATAGTAAATAGCGGCATATTTCAAGTGCACAAGACAAGCAAGAAAAGTAGACCGACCATAACTGTGAGATAATAAGCCTAAGCAAAAAAAAAAAAGTACAGTATCAAGAAGAGGCCATTACTTGCTTCTCAAGCTTGTCCAACTTGCGTCGGAAGTCATTCCGCTTCTGCTCAAGCATTTCCTGCTTCTTGCGCATTTCTTCCTTCAGAAGCTCTAAAGTTCCCAGCTTTTTTTGCAAAGCTGGTGTAGTTTTGGGACCATTCTTAGCCACAGGCTTGGGGAGATCAGAGGTGGCTACTGGAACAACACCATTTTCAGCAGGTTTGGGGGATACAGTCTGCAGATTGTCTCTTCTTTTATGAGGAACGGATAGATGGGGTGGAACTGTACTAGGGGTCCCACCGCGGGGTAAATTACTACTACCATGTACTCCATCATCCATAATGCTATCCCTGTTTGCCCAGAAAAGCTTTATAAAGCGGTTTCCCATCACAGCATCTGGTGCTTTTAAAGCAGCCTCAGCTTCCTCCCTCTTAGAAAATTGAACAAAGGCTTGTTCACCATTTACTGGGATGTAGATGTCGATAACCTCACCGAATTTTTTAAAATGTGAAAGAAGAGCTTCTGGTTTGTTGTCCTTTTGAGGAATCCCTCTTACAAATAGACTACGCAGTGCCTTTTGAGATGGGTTTCGCATATTGCGTCCAGAACTACTTTGGGGCTCTGAAGATGATTCCAGCACTTGCTGGTCTATGGTATCTACATTTGTTTGCTTACTATGACGGGTTATACCCTGACTGCTACTGAATGGTTCAAACTTATTTTTTGAACGAGTCATTCTTCCCCACACACTTTGAGATCCTGAAGCTGTTCCGGCACCTCTATCTATAGGCTCGAGTTTACAGCCATCATAAAGCCCAGCCTGATTCCGAACAGAGGAGTCAGCATTCAGCAAAGGCCCCATGTCATCAATTTTAGACTGATTGACATCCAAGAGTGCTGTTGAAGTTACAGGATGATCATTTGACCATAAAGGCTGATCTGGATCATAGAAATCAGCTCCCCCAGCCACAGAACCACCACCAAAAGTATCAGTCATACCTAATCCACCGTCAATCACTGAAGGGTTGATACTTTTGCTATGTAAAGATTTTCCACTAGCTGATGAGCTAGAGGGGCCTATTGCGGGTAAAGATCCTTGTGCAGTATTTGGTCCCAGCATATGAGCAATGGGAAGATTAAACTGAGAAAGGCTCTGCAATTTGGAACACAAAAAGTCAGAATCGAAGTGCCCAGGAGCATAGAATTTAATGAAAGAGATAAATACAACTATTTTTCAGCTGAAAGGCTTACCTGAACATCTTCAACAACGATACGATTTACTCCATGCTCCAGTGGGCACATATCTCCTCTTAGGCAAAATCCACGCTCCTCGAAGTCTCTACACATTTGCCTTGGAATTCCCATACTCATGGCAGGATTCAAGGCTGTCCGGAGTGTTCCCTGTAAACCAAGGGCATGAAGTGTATCAAGCCCTCCATTGGGCATTCCTGGAACCATTCCAAATGCATTCCAAGACAAACTCTGTCCGCTAGAAACATTTTGCAGCCCCCTTCCAGTATAAAGAAGAGGTGGCACCAATTGAGATGCAATATCAATAGAGCCGAACCTAGATTCACAGGGACCCCAAGCACCAGATTCTCTTCCTCGACCCCTACCAGGACCAGCATGACCAGAAACGGACTGATTTAGCCTCATCCTCTGATATGAATCAGAAGGTGTCCTGGCAAAAGAACCCATTCCTCGTCTTTTACCAAACCTAGTATCACCCCAGTGAGAATCTCCTTCCTGGTACGGATGTCCATTTTCAAACGGCTTGTTCCTTTTCCTGAATGGTCTACTCAAAACAGGTTCAAGAGCCCCTGTCTCTGCAGACTGTGAACGTGTTTCCTTTCTACGATGCTTATGATTACGATCATCGTCATCACTAATTTCTTTCTCCTCGGGATCACTGTCGCAATCAGAAGTTGAAAATACCGGCTTTGGAGATGAAGCTTTAAGCTCCATGAGTCAACAACCTTGCTTATACAGAAAATTTTACCTCAGCTACGTGAGATAATCAAACTAGTTCAGTTGCCAACATTACCTAACAAGTTGCTCCTGCCTGAAAAGGAGGAACAACAAAAGGGAATATATAAATAATTGCACTTCACACTGACAAGAGAAGTTGTGTCTCATAATTCCATGAAGGCGGAGAAGATACAACTAGTTGTATCTGAATCATATGAAACCTAACTATTTTTGGCCCAATTCGTCTTTTCCCACAGAACCCTCCTTCCTTCTGGTCTTCTTCCCCAGACCCCCAACCCCTTTATATCTTCTTACCTGGCCCTCTATGATTTTTGGTCTTCTTTAATGCAATTATACGAAAAATATTATCTTAAGTCTTGGATTGTGACTGTTTAATTCAGTATTGTTCATCATTTTTGTTCCTTAAAACTAGTATCTGGACACACCTACTGCATGTATACTACATATCAGTAAGTATGAATTTTTTTAAAACCACATCAATAAAGGTATTCACCAATCACCAGCTCAGCACATAAAACCAAATCAAAATATAATCAGCTTCGATGACCAAGCTTACTTAGGTGGGTTTAACTAGAATAATAATTTTATTTCTCAAACATGGAGATCTATAAAGATAAAAGTAACTCTCCCCAACAATAATTTCTTTAGTAACCGAAAAATCCCCAAGGACTATGGCGCATGATTTGAAACTCAATTGAATAATGGGCCGGCCCCTCTATCCTCCTCCACTTAAATACCAAGTGTGACAAAGTTAGAATCAGTGAAGTTATACTTTTGAAACAAAACTAACATGGAGATCTAGACTTATGTTATACTTTTGTTATTCTGCACTCGAAAATTCAAAACTAACAAACAAAAGGAACAGCTCTGCCTTGCACCTTTAGCTTATTTACCAGCATTATTGGATAACACTGCAGAATTTGAGATTGAGTCATAGTTGTTATTGTTGGATTGGATGACACTGGATTCATTTCCTAAATATTCTCAGCATCAAAAAATGACAAGAGGGTGGAAATAATGTAAGTGCAACAAAGTCATTTAATTATAGGAACCTAGACACATTAACACAGGCAAACATCAAGTTTGGTTTCTACTAATAATAAAATGACAAACCAAAACCAAAACCAAGCCAATTGAAACAGGCATAAAACGCCAGTTAATTCATTTCGAAATGAGCCAAAAAGGAGTTAATTTTGAAGCACTTGGATAAATTGTAGTGGAAACAAGGTCTTTATAATAATGAACCAACTCTAATCATTCCAGTCCAAAGTACCAAAAATGGTAAAAGTGAATAAAGACAAAATCCTCACTGGCAACCGTCGCTGCAGAACCCTAACTCAATCTAACGCTATATAATCACCCAATAGCTTGCTCAATCACAAATTTTTACCGGTCACTCAATCACAAATACTTATCAAATTAATCAAGAAACAAAACCAAGAAGCTCGATTACAATTTCTAAACCAAAAAGGAAATCAATTAAGAGGAAAAGAAAAGATAGAAGAACCGAACCTCAAAAAATGGGCCTCTTAGGGTTTCGATTCACCGGTCGGAATTCATAGAACATCGCCGGAGAAATGAGAAAAAGGAAGTTAATATTATTTCCCTCTTTTCTTGGTCTCCTCTTCTTGGTGTATAGAAAACCTGCGAAGAGGGTTTTTACGCAGGAGAATATTTTCTTCATTTCCAAATAGTGTGTTTAATACCCTCTTTATTTACTTGTCGAATATTTCATAATTTGATATCTTTTTATGTTTGTGACCCAAGCCCTTTAATTAATAGGAATAAAATATTAAATTTATATATAAATTATTATTTTCTTAATAAATATGTCAAATTAAAACTTGATAAATAAAAAGATAAAAAATCTCGTTCCGGAAAATATTCTCGAAATCTGGAAATTTTTAGTGAAAAATGTTCCCCAAGAAATTTAGAATCCAATAGTGAAAACCGTTTCGAAAAAGGAGTTGAAATGAGTTCACAAACTCAAATTTTCTATTAAATTCGGATTAGGCAAAACCCCCCAAATTTTACAATATTGGTGTTGTTAGATTCGTATTGATTGTGGGATTCCATTTATGAATAGAT